>NC_068382.1:19905570-19980570 GCF_023724105.1 Carassius gibelio | reverse complement strand
CCGGTTTTGTGACAGAGCAAAGGAAATCTGCTGCGAACAGAGAGATTCGCACTCGTGCATTATTTTAATGTGCTTTCGCGTTATTTATGCGCTCTCACTGCTGATCGCATACACATACTGTATACACACTGCAAACACCTGAGGCACCGCTACAATTAATGAGCTCTATGAACAATGCATGGCAAAAAAGTCCCTGTATACAGGATTTTTTTTTTATTTTATTTTTTTTGTCACAAGTCTATACATTTTTTTACATCTTCAATATAGTGATAATTTTGACTTCTGTCTGTTCTAGAGATGTTACAACTTTTTGATAAAGCTCTGATTGGTTTTCTTTTGGAAATATGTTTCAAATTAATCCTGAATGCATTTATGACTGTAAAAGCACAATTGCAAAATTGATCAAAAAAATCGTCCATATTTGTCCATATCGCACAGCCCTAGTTTATTCAATAAATATAGTTTAAAATCTAGCTTCTGAGTACTAAGTTATTAACCCAACAATAGCGGGGTCAGTTATTTTTTTTGAAGTGGGCCGCGCAAACATATGTGTTTGGTTGTGTGGGCCGCGAGTTGAAAAAGGTTGGGAACCACTGATCTAGATAGTTGTATTTGATTTATGTTTTCTTTGTGACAAACTTCATCTTATTTGGAATGTTTTTACAACAGAACTGCATCTTCCAAGTTTCCATACCTGAACATTAGTATATGATCTTGATTTAGTCCATGTTAAGAGTAAGAATGAAATAATGTTTTTTGAAATCTTTCAGAAAAAAAGGTGTAACCAGGCGATTGATAAATTTGAAGAGGCGGTGAAGATCAAGAGAGCCCAGATCATCCAAACTGCGATGGGGGAGGAGTAAAGAGTTTCATTTTGCTATGGTCTGATTTTGGTCTGATTCTTAGTGTTCTTCTTTTCTTTCCTTTGTATGTCATGGAACTATGTATGTTCTTTTTAAAATGTTACCTGTGATGAAATGTGTATGTCACGCCACCTGTTAAAATTTATATACCTACTTCTTTCTTCTATAGTATTTATTTTAAAATGAGCTTAATAAAAAGACTCTACCATGGCTTCTGTAAAATGTTTGAAGGAGTGGATGCCGATTTGCCATATCCTTCATACTGATATTAATTATTTTATTACATGATTTCTTGTTTGACTATTAATCAAGTTATAGCAAGAGTGAAATGTGTAACCTTATGTGTGCTGTATTTCTTTTCCTCAAGATTAATGTCCACATATTATGTGTGTGTATCCAACCGTAATGATAAGACACTCGCCAGTGCTAGAAAGCCTTGAATTTTAGATAAGTTCTCTGTGTACGTGTGTTAGTATCTGTCTGTACAGGGAGAAGCTCAGACAGTCCCAGGACAAACGATCAACTGCCAGTGTCCAGCGTATCAGATATACGTCTTTGGAGAGTTTTATCTAGGTTTTGGAACCAATCAGAATTTTGTTGACTCATGTATTGACGCAATTAGTATCCTCTGTCAGGGTATAACTGTGGTTGATTTTGTATTGTACTGGGGGCGGCCTGCGAACTCCTTCGAGAGTGTTGAAGCTGACTTCTGCTGATGAAATTGCAAACTATTTTCTTCAAGTAAAATTATTATTATTAATTGAACTCATCTCTGAGTCCTGGTCTTCATTGCAACATATCTGGTCCTTGGGTTTTAACTGTAAATTCCCCTACAGTTAATGGTGGAGGATCGGCGGGCAATAGTTCTTTGTTGACATCCCTGATCAATCATCAAACCAAGGTAGGAAAGATTTTAGATTTAATATTATTGGTTAGGGACTGTCTGTAAGTGGAGGGGGTCGAGAGAAGGAGGAACGATAGACTCACTCAGACGTGAGGGGGTAGACACCAGCTCCAGGGTGGAGTAAGGTAAATTGGTGTCACAATATACCTGTAAATAAGTAACCTTGTGAGTATAAAGGGTACAAGTACACATCGGTAGGTCTTGATATAAGATATTTAGAGATGTGTACAGTTACAGAGGGAACAGGTGCACACCTATAGGTCTTAGAGAGAGACGTAAAAATTTTCTAGGTGTGCACAGTCCAGGGGGGGACAAAAACGCATTCTTAACAGGCATGTGAACCCGTAAAGGGCAGTGCTGGGTCAAGCACCGAGGGACAAGGGACACATAGAGCCGTAAATAGGCAGTGCTGGGTCAAGCACAGAAAGCCGAAAAGCACGAGAGGCCATAAAGGGCAGTGCATTTACGGCCAGGGAAGCCAAAGTAGGGGTATGGGAAATCCCGAGAAGAATGTAAGACGCTAGACGGGGGTTCTAGTCGTATCTCGCTCTTCCAACTCTCGATCACCCACCATTACAGACAGGGGCGCCCCGAGCTTAGAAATAGGCCAGGTCAGTGGTTAGGGAAAAGAGTATCCAAAATTTGTGTTTAAAAATAAATAGTGATAATTCATATGTGCACCTATAAAAATATAGGGATATATGCAAAGGGAAAGTATTGATTGATCTGGGATGCCTCAGGAACAACCCCAAAAGAGCTAAAATGTAGTTTTCATGACCCTGATTGGATTGGACCAGTATATGGAAATTCTGGAATATACTTTGCAATTTCATCACGCAGAAGTCAAGTGCTGTTGGTAAGATCGCCGCCTCAATATGTTTTTGGTTTATGATAGAAATATGACTGACAAATTAGGTAACCTGGTCAGCCCTGATAGAAATAATGAAACAGAAGAGAGCAAATGCTGTAAACAGTTTGGCTCTGAAGCTCTGACTTTAAAAATATATATATATTCTCTGAATTCATTTAAAGAATGATCAGTCTGAGCTTTAATTCTGATTGTAATGTTAAAACAAAAACTTGATTGGCTTTAAACTTAGAAAGAACCTGAGAAATAAACATTTATAAATGTATGTGCCGATTTGTTAAAAATAATCCCAGAAGTAACTGAGTGATGATTTAATCTGATTCTCTGTGCATAGAAGGTTTAAATGACAAAGAATGATATCATAAGACCTGTTCCAGTTCCTATATAATTGTTGAAAGTCCTGACAAGGAATACTGAACAGAATTCTGGGTTAGTGAAAAAAAAAAAAACTGTAGGCACACAAATTGGCAGTGGCATTTTGGAAAAACTTAGAAGCTTATGTTTTGTTAAAAAAGATAAAATTACTTTGACTACAATGAAGCCGTTGTTTTATCTCATGCTGGCCCCCACCATGACTCTGGCTTAAGCTTTGAAAGTACCAGAGACATGTTCTGAGTAAAAAAAAAAAAATATGTAATTCCTATATTTACTAATGTTTGGCCAAAAGAGTAATTTTATTGTTGGATTGCAAAATTGTAGTCACGCAGCATCATAAAAAAAGAAAAAAGAAGAGAAAAGAAAATTATTTTTTGTTTATGAGATGATAAAGTTGTAAACAAGTAACATAAACGGGGGTTTTCAAAGTAACTTTGAAGACAGCATGCTAGCAAGACCCAAAGTAATATACCTGGGTCAGATAACCTCTGACAGATTTAAAACCAATGTTGAAATTCAGAAGCCATGGGCATAATTAAGTGAATGGATAAATACAAGTTGATGTAAAAGTAATGACAATGACTGCAAAGAACTTTGAGAAACATTTGAGTTGCGAAAATAATGTAAAAATACAAATATAAAGATGTTTATTTTTAAAATGCATATAATTTCTGACAAGTTTTAAACTGGGCTAGAGTAAAATGATAGTACGATGAAATTATGTTAAAAATGAATGAAAATGCATTGTTACGAGTCCTGAATCCCTCTGAGTTCTCTCTCTCTCATTCAAAGTAAGCTAAAATGCCGTTATCTGAGCCTGTGTTTAAGTGATAAGATATTTATAGTACAGCACAGTGTTTCAGTCAAATCATAGGCAGAGATGCTAAAGGACATGCTAAAAAGAGTTCAGATTTAATGCATTAAGAGGGCAATTGGTAGTTAAATGTTCAACTGCCCAATGCATGTAAGAAATAAGAGATTATAAAAATACTGAATAACAATTTAGGAGCAATTGTTGAAGAGACATGAGGTCTTTAAAATCATAATACAGACCCTGAGCTATAGATGTAATAATTTTGAATAGTTAAACAGTTGTATTGCTATTTGTTCTATGACCAGTAACTTATCTGTCTTATTTTTAGTCTCCACCATCATACAGGGCCTGATGGCTGCAGCTACAGAAGCAACAGAAAATTACAATGAATGGACGGGTGTGAAAAATGAATTCACTGAGTAATCTCAGCATGATAGTTTGGAGGTATCCAATTGAGTTTAGCGATTAAATATTAGTTTGATTAACCTTTTTCAATGTTTTAACACTAGTAGGTGCTGTCAATGGCTCTCATGGTTCTTGAGTGCACCTTTCCTAAGCTGCAGGAAATACTGGATTCTGGAAGAAGACTGTCGAGGATGTTGCAACGGGAAAGAGTGGTTACCAGTGTGCATGAGGTGATTTCTCAATGACGGGTAAGATCCTCTTCTGGCCAATAGGGGACAACCTAAGGCAGGGGGTCACCGCCACTGGGCACCTGCCCTGAAGGGAGGTGTTATATGTGAGATGGTAGTGGAGTTGAGCGGATGCTTGATAGGCCTAGAGCATCATTAAGAGGGGAACTGTATGAAGTACAGCAATCTGCCTAAAAATGTGAGCTCCTCCAGACCTGATCACCAGCAACCGCATTCCTTAATTGATTGTTGTGACAAGCGTCCACAACTTGATGCAACTATGCCAGTGGATCACACCCTGAGGACAAGGAGCTTATTTATAAAAAGTTAATGGCAATGGGCTTTCAAGAACCATCTGAGACCATGTGATGACAGCCATTATTTTGAGACAAAAATTTCTTATGAGGCTAAAATGATATTGAACTAATATGTCTATATCATAGTCTTTACTCATGCAGGTCATTAGGCATGACACAAGATGATAACAAGATATGGTGGTGGCTAAAAATGAAGACTGCTTCTGCTTAATCAAGAGATGGTTTAGATAACAAAGGTTAAGGGAATTAAGCATGTAAGGTAAAAATAATTTTAAAGAAATGTTCCTAGCATTATGTATTTTAAACAGTTTAAACTGAGATTTTAGATCTAGAAACTTTGACATTTTTAACTTATTTGAATAATTTAGGGTTATATGTTGTAATGAATTTTATATTATAGTCTAAGTTAAAGTTTGGCAAAAATTGTCAAAATAAATGAATAAATAATATTTTGCACAGTAAGAGAGAGAGAGAGAGAGAGTGCTTGAGTGGAGGCAGGGATAGTGCTCTTCTTCTATTATTGGCCTGCTAAGAAAGAGTAACCAAAACAGAGCAATAATTTGAAGACCAAAACAACCAAGCTGATTTTTCTCAAAATAAAAATCATTAATGAACAGGCAAACTTTGAGATTAGATAAGAGACTAGGTTCAAACTAGGTAAAATGCACAGACAATGTTTAAGTTTAAATCCTTCCGATTTAATACCAAAAGGAAAACCTTAAATATGAGCTGTTAAAATATTAATGTGTTAAGTATGTGCATGCACAAGGATGGCTACTATAAATTTTTGGGGGACAATTCTGTTCCTGTTTTGTTTCAATTGAGTTACTAACCTCTGGAATGAGTGTTTTATCATTACAGATGTGTTGAGTGAAATTACTTTACAGAAGTCGATAATTCTGAGTGAAACTAATGAAAAGACAATGCCGAACATGGGACGAGCTTTAAGTGGATTGGTTATCCAGCTCTGTCTGCTACTGGTAATAATGACTTGTTTTGTCTTTTATAATGCTGATTTAAATCACTCTCTGGATTAATATGTTAGAGTGTTTATATGATTGGATTTGTGAAATTTAAGTTTGCCGTCCAAAATGGGTTTAAAATCCATGCCTAAATTTAAATGAGGGTCTAAATTTTAACAAGTTAACACTTTGTTGTTTGAATGGTAAAGGTAAATATTTTAGACGGCAGAAAAACAGTGACAGATTGGCTACGTCACTAACCAAATTATCCAGAGAGCACCCTCACATAAAGAAGCCTGGTGGGAAAACAAAGGAGTGAATCCTGCTTGTGTTATATAGTGCAAAAGCTTTATGTAGTGGTTTATGTAGAACAGAGATAAGTTGAACAAAAACGTGTGGATAGCCCCTTAATGGAGCAAATCCATAACAAGAGGTTTGAATTAATTGAAATAGCACAGCAAAAAAAAAATAATAATAATAAATTTAGTTTGAACAAAACAATTGTAATATGCTCTATGGAGCTGCTTATGAACACCTGTCAGGTCAAATCAAATTAATATTGTGAACACTGACAGGGCTTTTTGATAATGTATACTGTTTCAATACAGATTTACAGAAACTGAGGATGTCTCTTTAATAAATATTTGGGCGTTTAGAACTAAGTAATAGTATTGTTCATTTAGTAATAGTATTGGGAAATCTGTGTGCTTTTTTTTTTAGTTTATAATAATTTATGAGTAAATAAATATCACTACCAATTGACAAACATGAACGAGGGTTTTAAAGACATTGATCACGTAGCTGATGTGTAAGCATTTATCACTGACAAAACAGTGAGAACTAAATTGACTTAATACGAGGTATTAATATTGAGGATTTGCTTTTGAATGTGTCATTAATATAGTCTGAGTACAGTAATATGGTATGAAAATTGACAAGATTTGCATTTTAAAAAAAAAAGGTAATAATAAGGCAATGAGTATGGTTAACAGTAATGTCATAGTATAAAATAAATACATGCATGACAATAAGTGGATAGGTTAGTTGTATTTTAAAAGTTAGACACTTAAAAATGTAATTTTAACCAAATGTGTTAACAATGACAAGGTTAATGGTTCATGTATGTTTAAACAGCATGTGAACTATGATGACTGCAAATGGATTCGTGGTGAAACTAAAACTTAATAAAAGGGCTATTAAGTAATAAACTAGGAACTGCTCTAGGTTTTCAAGGAAATTATGATTATGATTATTTTTATTTTTTTTAAGATGGCTCAATATTGATCTTACTTATTTTTGGTTTGTTCAATTTTGTGTTTTTAACACCAAGTTTGGAATGAAAGGGTAAAATAGATAATCAATCTCTATAATTGTACCATTGATGGGGAAAATTATAGATTTTCATGAAATAAGGGTATCTTTACTGGGATTTAGGTTATAAGTAATGTCTGTATTTGGTATCTGTGAGGTGACTGAGGGTCTGACATATGTCAGGAATGCAATAACAGTGGTTATTAATTTAGCCCAGCTTCCAGAGAATAATATATATACGTTTATTGTAATGAGTTTATTTTAAGATATGACCAAATTAACTAAAATTCATCATAGTTGTATAAAACATGCTAAAAGAAAACAAATAAGGCAAATATCCTTCTTAAGGGTTTAAAAAAAAAAATGAATTGGTTATAGTGTATGCGGTTTTCTTTAATGATTTGTTAAATCTGGTTAATGAATATGCAAATTTAGTCTTAAGGCTGTTAGATAAATGTTTTGTTTTAGAGGGTAAGTGTGAAGTAGCTGTAGTAGGAAGAGAGGTATTTACAAAGAGATGTTGATGAAAGTATATATGGATGGAGGACACTTTTCCAGGTAGAGGGACACACAGAATAATTCACTGGAATAGACATTATGTGAAGAAAGACTAGTGCAAGTGGCGATATTGTGGGATTAAGTAAGTAGAAGAATGATTATGGGAAGTATTTTGTACAAAATAATGTGTTTATTACTAGAAATGTCAGCCAGTACCAGAGATTTTAAGTATGCACCTGCTTAAGTTGACCAACAGCCTGCATTCTTAGCATGCATCACAACTACACCTGACCTCATTTATTAGACCAGATGTGGGGTATTAGACCCCACATTGATCTAAAACGGGGGACTGAAGGAGTGGATGCCGATTTGCCATATCCTTCATACTGATATTAATTATTTTATTACATGATTTCTTGTTTGACTATTAATCAAGTTATAGCAAGAGTGAAATGTGTAACCTTATGTGTGCTGTATTTCTTTTCCTCAAGATTAATGTCCACATATTATGTGTGTGTATCCAACCGTAATGATAAGACACTCGCCAGTGCTAGAAAGCCTTGAATTTTAGATAAGTTCTCTGTGTACGTGTGTTAGTATCTGTCTGTACAGGGAGAAGCTCAGACAGTCCCAGGACAAACGATCAACTGCCAGTGTCCAGCGTATCAGATATACGTCTTTGGAGAGTTTTATCTAGGTTTTGGAACCAATCAGAATTTTGTTGACTCATGTATTGACGCAATTAGTATCCTCTGTCAGGGTATAACTGTGGTTGATTTTGTATTGTACTGGGGGCGGCCTGCGAACTCCTTCGAGAGTGTTGAAGCTGACTTCTGCTGATGAAATTGCAAACTATTTTCTTCAAGTAAAATTATTATTATTAATTGAACTCATCTCTGAGTCCTGGTCTTCATTGCAACATATCTGGTCCTTGGGTTTTAACTGTAAATTCCCCTACATGTTATAGGGAGATTTTTCAGCCTTATTTCTTGTTCTTGTAGTCTTTTTGTTTGTTTGTCTGTTCAGTATAAAAACTTAAATAAAAAAAAATAAAAAAAACTTTTATCTGTAACGAGTTGTCTCTCTTGGGAATGGGAAATCCTGGAAATATCCGGAAATATTCAGGTCAGAATGGAGTCAGAAGATTTGAGAATAAAGAAATTAGATAATGGCAGCTCAGCTCTAAAATATTAGTCTAAATTGCTCATAGTGAGATTTATTTCTTGAAAAAAAAAATCTTAGGAATTCAGTGTGGAGAGACTTGTGAATAAATACGTACATTCTTGCATGTGTTTGTTGTATACTTCATAGGTATTTTTGTTTTATGATTATGAAAAGGATGGATGGGTGGTCGGTTGGATAATGTCATGAATGGTGTTGGTTATGAACTGTACGTCATGTTACCTCTGTGCCAATCACGCGTAATCTTGCGCTCCGTGTTAGTTGGACACGGACTGCACACACCGGTGAGGAATAAATGTCCAGGCAACCCAACCTTGCCTTTTAACACCACACAACTTTTCTAGTAATAATACCTTGCATGTCATCTTATTTTGTTTGGCATCTTGCATGGACAATCAACATCACTTATTGCAGCTGTTGGGCAGCGCGTGAGATTTATTCCATGAGCTCCTGGAACACAAGTTAGGAATCTGATCGCGTCTCATAGACAAATGGTATGGTTTTCAGCGTAGTTTTTGGCTTGTCCTGAATCGGAATCGCATATATTCTGAACGACATGAAAATTACATACGGTTTCGTCGTCATCGGCGGGGGTTTAACGGGTGTTCTTAGTTTCAGCTCTTTAGCGCTCGCCATTGGAACGGAATACTGGTACATCATCGAGGACAAGCGCGCGAACTACACTGACCCCGCGCGCATCAACTCTGGATTTTGGGGAGTGACAGATGGTATGTCGACCTTCATTTTCATTTTCATGTCTTCACCGTGTGGAGCTGTTGCCTTTGATCATAATCAGATTGTTATTATTTTGAATTGGTTCGTTTTGTAATGTCTTGGGCTTTAACTTGTGGTGCAGTTCATTTGACCAATGGATTTCCAGGACTTTACCTTGAATAGTTGTATAAAAATAAATAATTTAATAGAGACTACACCCACCATACAACATCTAGCCCAATAATTAGTTTAAAACTGAGCATTAAAAAAATAATAATAATTAGTGTCCATGTCTTAATTTCTGTAACTTTCTTGGCGCATTGAAGAATCGTCTTCAAAATGTCTTTTAGCGTCTTCTCAACTCTCTGAAACACTTTTTCTTCTTTCTTTTTCAGTTTCAGCAACAAAACGCTAGCTAATCAGTTATGTTGTAATGTGTAATTTTTGTCTATATAAGATGTTATAGTCAGCGATAGAGCAGCTGTTGCTATGGTTACCTCCTAAAGTAAAATCAAATTCTGTTAATTCTACACAGAAATTCAGCGTTATGTAGAATTTTCTTTTTTTTGGTCTTCCTGTTGTGCACTGAAACGTTTGAAAACGCTGTTAAACAGTCTGTATTAATAAGGTTCGAGTCTTACAAGGGCAGCCATATTTTGCACCCTGTTGATTTGCTTTGTGTTTTTCTGACTGTAGATGTCCAAAGTCATACGGAGGACACTGGATATTCAGAATCAGAAAGGCAGATGGAAAGTAAGCTTGTAAAACCTTTTCATAAACACAATAACTTTAACTCCCTCTAAAAACTGCTTATTGTACTGCAGTGCTGTGTCATTTAATATCATTTCGGAGTGGCTTAACAGATCTAATTTACCTCATTCAGTCATGCATAGCGTGATGGCCATCTTACTGCCCTTGAGTCTGGTGATGCTGGTGTTTGGAGGTATCTGTGGCCTCGTCAGTTCCCTAGCAAGAAGCAGGACACTCCTGATCGGATCCGCTTCATATTTCCTCCTGTGCAGTAAGTCTTACCTATTGAACTCTGAAAGCCTCTACTTTTGTAAAATTAAAGGTACTCCGTTTGTATACTGCTTGCAAAAACAATCTCATGCAAAATAAACTTGTGTCTGCAGACTCATGGGGTACAACATAGATACACAAAGTTCAAGTTCATACAGTTGGCTCTGCAGTTCTTTGAATGTCATTCAGAAACCGGAAGGCTGAAGGCATTACTCACCTAGAATTATTGTAATGTCAGAGTCTTATGGGACTGAAGTTATTGCAGTTTATCGTTTTCCTCTCATGAA
Organism: Carassius gibelio; assembly: GCF_023724105.1. Classification (NCBI taxonomy): domain Eukaryota; kingdom Metazoa; phylum Chordata; class Actinopteri; order Cypriniformes; family Cyprinidae; genus Carassius; species Carassius gibelio. The sequence goes on along the minus strand of NC_068382.1, from coordinate 19,969,823 downwards.
ATTGATAGGATAATAGAGAACATTCCCCCAGATATTTCTATGATTGAAATGGGCAATCTTAAGGTGAAAGAGAAAGAATAATATCTGGGTAGATTTATGTAAGGAACGATAGAGCCCACAGTAACTCTGATCATGCATCAGTCTCTCATTCAAATATTATTGCTTTTGTTCTTCATTGAATGCATGCATGAGCAAAGTAAAATAAAATAAACTAATAATCCATGCTGAATACAACCAGAGCTCATTTCATGAGACCCCTGTAAGAAATCCCAAAGCAACTTAAGTATCACAGGCAATTTTGCTTTTGGTGATATACTCATTGATGAGACATTGCTGGCTTTAGCCTGACACCAAACAGCATTTCAAAGCCTGTATCTTGAGAGTGTCAACTCACTATGTAGCCTGAAGAATTATGACTTGAATAAAGGTTTCTTAAAAGAGCCAGCCAATGAACCCCAGCACTTCAGAGGATGTTGATTGTTAAATGTTTGAACTGAATCATTTATCACCGTGGAAATAAGGACCGCATGTCAAGTGTTTAACACAGTGAAGCTTGGAATATTTTGGCATCAGTCTTGTTACTTACATTGTCTTTATTTGTTGGATTGTTTACAAGAATGTATAGCAAAATAACAAAAATGCAATTTTGAAGGAATATTTTGACATAAGAGAATTCCACATGGACTGCTTCCTTTCATACGATGATGCTTTTATAGTAACAGTTCATCGAAAAATGAAAATCTGCTCAAAATTAACTTACACGCAGGCCATCCAAGATGTAGATGAGTTGGTTTCTTCATAAGACAGATATTGGGAAATTTAGCTCTTGCTTAATCACTTTACCAGTGGATCTTCTGCAGTGAATGGGTGTTGTCAAAGAGAGTCCAAACAGCTGATTTAAACGTCACAATAATCCACAAACTTCAACATGACTTCATTTCAACAATTATCGTCTGGTGAAGTGAAAAGCTGTTTGTTTGTAATGAAGTCATCATTTAAAGGGGGGGTGAAATGCTCATTTTCACTCAATCTCCTGATAATCTTGAGTACCTATAGAGTAGTACTGCATCCTTCATATCTCCAAAAAGTCTTTAGTTTATTATAAGAGAAAAATAGTCTGTGCCGATTTTTTTCGGAAAAACACGAGCCGCTGGAGGCGTGACGTGTGGGCGGAGCTAAAGAATCACGAGCGCGAGTAGGCTTTTGCGTTGAGAGCGTTTGGAAGTTGTGACATTACCGTGAGGGAAAAAAAACATCATCCAAAACAAACCATGGCTAACAGCCAGATTCAGCCGTTTATTTATGATCCAGAATCAGATCCCGAGGCTGAAACTGAACGAGAGCAGCAGCAGCAACGACTACAACAGCGTCTCTATGTGGTATGTATTGAAACTGTATATATTTGCTTATGTAACCCCTCTTTCCCGGGTCCTTTCTGACGCTCCGAGCGGGGCTCGAACCTGGGTCTCCTCTAACAAGGAGGCTAAATGGCTACAGCCACTAGCGTCTGTTGCTAGTGCGTCTCTTGAGATCGGGGAGGTTTACCTGCACAGCACTACTCGCTGGCCTCCGTTATACTTAGCGGTTTTGGAAAATGACTAAGTGCCACTTTATGTCGTCTTTTTTTTTTCCTTAAAGGTGTACAAGAGGTTTACTTGATGTGCTTACTCGCCGATAGCTAAGTTAACAACACAGAGATATTTGAAGCAGTTTTACTCACCGCCTGCGGTTCCAACACACGATCGTGACCCTTTTTCGTTGGGACTGCATTATCGTTAAGAAATAAACGATATGCAAATCCGGCGTCAAACTGGGCCTTGTTTGTAAAACAAGCATCTTCGAAATGCAGGGAACAAACAAAAACACTTGCACAACTCCGTTGATGCTCTGTAAAAATAAACTTCGTCCACTGGTCCCTTAATGTTTTTTTTTTTTTTGGTAATCTGTGCAGGGTTGTCTTGCCCTCGCAACCAAAAACACACTTCATTTGTGACAATTCGGTCTCTTGCTCTGATCAGTGAACGTCTGTTGTGCTCTCAGTGCTCTGCTATACGGGAGCGCGCTCTTCCGGCAGACGTGCCCTTAGGACCTATATAAGGAAATTCCGCTCCATCTAACGTCACACAGACCCATACTCGAAAAAAAACTTTCCGAAACTTGTGACAAACCGGAAGGAGTATTTTTGGAACAAAAATACGCCTTCAAACGTAAAACTTAATTTTTGAAACTTTGTCCATGTTTAGCATGGGAATCCAACTCTTTAACAGTGTAAGAAACTCAGTATGCATGAAATAGCATTTTACCCCCCCTTTAAGATATATTTATAAGAAACATGCAGTGTTTCACTTCAGAGGATGATGATTGTTAAATGTTTGAACTGCCATCTTGATGCTGTACCATTCATTGCAGAGGATCCACTGAGTAAGTGATGTCATGCTAAAATCCTCCAAATCTGTTTCAATGAAGTACATTTTCAGCAAATGTTCATTTTTGGGTGAACTGTTCCTTTAAGAAAATCAGGCTGTGATTTGTTATACATACACACAGTGCTGTATAAAAATAATCCGTAGTTCCTGGATTGTACAGACTGTTTGTTTTAAATGAACCGGCAAATGTAAGATCAGAAACAAGTCAGTTTGTTCCTGTCTAGATTCTCAACCATACTAATTAAAAACTGTGTTACACTCTCTGTTTATTGGCTCTTAATTTTATGTGCATATTATGGCTGATGTGGAAATCCATTCTCATTTTGTCAGTGTTTTAAACTGCTGCTGTTTATCCACATCAGCTCATTCTGTTTTAATGAAGATTTGGTAATAATGTCTCACGTCTTGAAATCATCAGACGCACCAGGGGGCCACAGGAAGCTACAAACTACTACCCTGTAGTTTAACTTCCTTCCTGTTTAAATCGCTGATGCTAATGCTTCTCTTAATTCTGAGAGCGGATGCTATAGTCTTGTGTGTTAATGGCTCTCTGCGCTGAGCAGTGTTTAGGGAGACAAGCTCTGTGCGTCTGGAAGGAGAATGTTTTTGTATTCAGTTCTGGTTCAGGTGATTACTGAAAAAGTCAAATCATTTCTGGCATCTTAAAATATGGGCTTATTAAAATAAATCCCTTAGATAATGCAAACATCAAGTTAGGAGGTTTAGCAGTAAAATATGAGATTAAAAAAATTGGAATAAGATCACTGGATGCAGGCAATTTTGAACAGTTGCAAAAAATGTTACAGGCGTTTACAACTGAAGCAAAAGCTTACTGTTTAAGACCTGAAGTCACCGTCAAGCAATCCAAGATGTAAACGAGTTTATTGCTTCATCAGAACAGATTTGGAGAAATTTAGCATTACATATTGCTCACCAATGGATCCTGTGCAGTGAATTAATGAATTAGTGTTTTGTAAAGCGAAAAACTGCCTGTTCGTAATGAACAAATGGATCAAGGAATTTTTACATTAAACCATCACTGCTGGCCAAAGTACCATAATCTGTAATTACACTTTCTACAGTGAAAACGTCCATCCCCTGTTGACCTCTCACATCAAAATCTAACTTCTTATTTGTTTAGAATTGTCTTATCACTTGTACACAGGGCTTGATCTGTGTATATTTCTCACCTGATTCAGCCGAGATTATACTTTTTCACTGGAAAAAGCAATATTGTGGAATGAGGACTCATATTTTAGAAGTAAATGTTAATTAATGCATTAACTATCAAGCATGTACTTACATGTAGTTAAGGCTGTCAGTATTCATGTCTGAATCCATATGACTGCAGTTATAGTTAAGGATAGCTCTTCACTAGTTTGTGATTAGTTAACACCATTAGTATATGATGAATTAAGTATTAATTTAGGCATTTGTACATGATTATATATGCACCCTTATTGTTAAGTGTTATTGATATGATTGTGGCATTGAAGACATTAAAACCTATCTAGTACTTGCAATCTAGTACTTGCCATTGATTAAAAGAAATTGATAAACATAATAAAGCGACTACATTTTAAGATCTGCTGATTTAAGACTAATTGCAATTTTTAGCCCACATCTAAATATGTAACTATTTTTTTTTCTACTGTACACCACAGAGTGAGAACAACAAGGTGTAAAGATAAAGGATGCTTAATTGGTTTTATTTGTCTGTGTGCATTCATGTGTGCTTGTGCATGTGTTTTCTCAGGTCTTCTCACTCTCTCTGGGGTGAGTCTGTACATCAGGTACTCTCAGAAGGCTCTGGAAGAAACTGAAAGGCGGATGGGCCATGAGCAAATGGCTCAAGTGCACACGTCATTCGGCTGGTCTATGGGCATGGCCTGGATCTCCTTTATTCTGGAGGTGATCACTGGTCTTCTCCTACTGCTGGCTGTCAGGCTGGTGCCCTTAACCCAGTATGAAGAGTCTGTTGCTCCCATATAGAGACTCGCCACCTGCTTGAACCATACATTTCCATTTCAGGCAAGCTAGTCAGTATTTGTAAAGGTAAGGTCTCCTCTTTGCTTACATTGTTAGCAAAAATGCAGATTAACATTATTGGTCCAAAGTTTTGACACATCTATTCATTTCCATTATGATTGTTTTCCACATTTTAGAATAATAGCAAAATCATCAAAACCATAAAATAACACAAATGGAAGTAAATTGAAATGAAAATTTTTTTTTGTAAAGATATTCATACAAAAGCATGTTTTGTATTCAAAAATAATTTTACACGCTTAAGATCACGAGAAACATTACTTGATGAGTAGTGCAGAGCTGGACAACCAAATTGCACTTTGCAATATACTATAACTCTGTTATGTAAAATATGTAGAAAAAAAAAAGGCCAACTGTTTTGCTCTTCTTTTGTTGAAAATAGCTACTGTAATTGCTAGTGAGTTTCATTTGTTAGTGTTTCTGTAATGTTATTTTCTTTTATGCTGGGCTCCTGCTTGCCAGTATCCTATTTTTTCAGCCATCTATTGTCATTAAATATGTGTAGTTTATGAAAAAGAAATAAAGGATATTTCTGAAAGAAATTATTTTAAATTCTGCAATTTGATTTGCTTTACAGTGGGTGTGGAAAAGAATCCTTTAAAATAAATCCCCCTTTAAAATAATCATATTTTGTTGCCTTGTAGCCTGAAATGAAGACGGACACAGTTTTGTTTTATCCAACTGTATTTACTCAGTGCTATTTTTAACAACCACGGGACAGATATAACACCAACATGTCAGAAAACCCCCCCGAAAAAAAAAGATGACTGATTTGTAAAAAGGATCATCCCCTTGTGTCAGCCTTTTTTGAACCACAGCATATTTGCCCACTTTTCTTTGAAGAATGGCTCAAGTTCAGTTAAATTTGATGGTGAACGTTAGTGGACTACAGTTTTTCAGTGGAGTTTAAGTCTGGGCTCTGACTGGGCCATGTAAGGACATTCACCTTTTTCTCCTTCAACCACTGTGTGTGCTCAGGTTTGCTGTGTGCTTTGGGTCATTGTCATGTTGGAAGGTAAACCTTTTTCTGGCAGAGGACAGCAGATTTTCCTCAAGAATTTGACTGTATTTTTCCCCATACATTTTCCCTTCTATCCTGCTCCAGTCCTCCAGTCCCTGCTGCAGAGAAACACCCCATAACAGGACATTACCACCTCCATGCTTTACTGTAGGAATGCTGTTATTTCGAAGATGAGCTGTATTGGATTTCTGCCAGATATATTGTTTGGTGTTGAGGCCAAATAAAAAAATGTTTGTGTCATCTGCCTCAGAATCTTCAAGTTGCATTTTGGCAAAGCTCAGTCGTGACTGCATGTGGCCTGACTTGAGGAGTGGCTTTTTTCTTACAACCCTCCCATAATGCCACATTTGTGGAGAATTTGTGATGTTGTTGTCACATGCACACAATGTCCACTCTTTGTCATAAATTCCTGCAACTCTCTAACCAGTTTCCTCCGAGCTCTTTCATTCAGTTTGGAGTGACGTCCTGATCCAGGGAGGGTCTATGTTGTACCAAATACCTTCCACTTCTTAATAGACTTGACTGTACTTCTAGGAATTGATAAAGCCTTTGAAAAAAATTGAAATATGCCTGTCCACAACTTTAACCCGGAGATCTTTTGACAGTGTCCTACTACCCATAGTTGATTGTTTGCTTCATTTGCACTACCAAGGACTGAAATGCTCCAGGAAAGCTCTTTTCATGCTAAGCTAATCAAAATGACCACCGCTGATCACAGTTGAAAGTCAAAGGCTTTAGGCGTTTCTCAATGTCAAGGATACTTCCTTGGTAGGACTGATCCTTCCAAGTCACTTCCTTCAGAGGCTAGGTGAGAGTCCTCTTTAGCATACGGAGAACACGTAATTGGAACAAGCTAGCAAGTGCACATAATTGCGTCATTACGTCAGTGAAATGGTCCGTCTGAATAACGCTGTGAATGGTATCATTAAATTACTTTGGACAACTTAACTAGTTATTTATAAAATAAATGCCGTTGACGCAACCAATTGTTAAATGACAGGTCCGGTTCAGTTAACCATTTGTATTTGTATAATTTACTATATCAATACGGTAGTAATTTGTACTGGCATTTAAACGTCAAACTTTACTTATATTTACTACAGTTATAACAAATGTTTGGTAACGTACAGTATTGTTCAAAATAATAGCAGTACAATGTGACTAACCAGAATAATCAAGGTTTTTAGTATATTTTTTATTGCTACGTGGCAAACAAGTTACCAGTAGGTTCAGTAGATTGTCAGAAAACAAACAAGACCCAGCATTCATGATATGCACGCTCTTAAGGCTGTGCAATTGGGCAATTAGTTGAAAGGGGTGTGTTCAAAAAAATAGCAGTGTCTACCTTTGACTGTACAAACTCAAAACTATTTTGTACAAACATTTTTTTTTTCTGGGATTTAGCAATCCTGTGAATCACTAAACTAATATTTAGTTGTATGACCACAGTTTTTTAAAACTGCTTGACATCTGTGTGGCATGGAGTCAACCAACTTGTGGCACCTCTCAGCTGTTATTCCACTCCATGATTCTTTAACAACATTCCACAATTCATTCACATTTCTTGGTTTTGCTTCAGAAACAGCATTTTTGATATCACCCCACAAGTTCTCAATTGGATTAAGGTCTGGAGATTGGGCTGGCCACTCCATAACATTAATTTTGTTGGTTTGGAACCAAGACTTTGCCCGTTTACTAGTGTGTTTTGGGTCATTGTCTTGTTGAAACAACCATTTCAAGGGCATGTCCTCTTCAGCATAGGGCAACATGACCTCTTCAAGTATTTTAACATATGCAAACTGATCCATGATCCCTGGTATGCGATAAATAGGCCCAACACCATAGTAGGAGAAACATGCCCATATCATGATGCTTGCACCTCCATGCTTCACTGTCTTCACTGTGTACTGTGGCTTGAATTCAGAGTTTGGGGGTCGTCTCACAAACTGCCTGTGGCCCTTGGACCCAAAAAGAACAATTTTACTCTCATCAGTCCACAAAATGTTCCTCCATTTCTCTTTAGGCCAGTTGATGTGTTCTTTGGCAAATTGTAACCTCTTCTGCACATGCCTTTTTTTTAACAGAGGGACTTTGCGGGGGATTCTTGAAAATAGATTAGCTTCACACAGACGTCTTCTAACTGTCACAGTACTTACAGGTAACTCCAGACTGTCTTTGATCATCCTGGAGGTGATCATTGGCTGAGCCTTTGCCATTCTGGTTATTCTTCTATCCATTTTGATGGTTGTCTTCCGTTTTCTTCCACGTCTCTCTGGTTTTGCTCTCTATTTTAAGGCATTGGAGATCATTTTAGCTGAACAGCCTATCATTTTTTGCACCTCTTTATAGGTTTTCCCCTCTCTAATCAACTTTTTAATCAAAGTACGCTGTTCTTCTGAACAATGTCTTGAACGACCCATTTTCCTCAGCTTTCAAATGCATGTTCAACAAGTGTTGGCTTCATCCTTAAATAGGGGCCACCTGATTCACACCTGTTTCTTCACAAAATTGATGACCTCAGTGATTGAATGCCACACTGCTATTTTTTTGAACACACCCCTTTCAACTAATTCAACTAATTGCCCAATTGCACAGCCTTAAGAGCGTGCATATCATGAATGCTGGGTCTTGTTTGTTTTCTGAGAATCTACTGAACCTACTGGTAACTTGTTTGCCACGTAGCAATAAAAAAATATACGAAAAACCTTGATTATTCTGGTTAGTCACATTGTACTGCTATTATTTTGAACAATACTGTAAATAAAAACCGTTAACGCTCCGACTAGGTTAATGTTCAACATTTTTTTAATATTTTAATTTACGTTAGATAGCAAAGGATTAGGATTGGATTAGGCATAGGATTGTGGGTGATTTGAGAGCGCGAAGGATACACATATGCATCCTTTCCTGTGTATGGCATATTCTTCGAATGAAGGACTCAGCCTCAGTCAACTTGGTTGAAATTCCGAGGATCCTCGACATTGGAACAGTCCTTCGACGGATGTCGATGACGTAGCATCCTCGAAATACTGGCTTCCGAGGATCCTTCCTTGACATTGAGAAACACCTTTTGTGTGCCATTGAGAAAGTGTTTAGCTACACCTGATTGAGCTTACAAGTAATTTTCGGGAGGAGGGTGATCCTTTTTCCAACTCAGTGACTTTTTTGTTGTTTCCAGATTTTTCCATGTTGGTGTTATGTCTTTCACTTGGATGTTATAAGTTGAGTAAATACAGCTGGATAAAACATCTTTATTTCGGCCTGCAAAGCAACAAACTGTGTTTATTTTAAAGGGGGATGATACTTTTCTACGTATAACCACTGTATATTTGATACCACTGTATATTTGATGTTTTATACTCAAGCTTCAGAAACTTCACTTTTCATTTGTGTGCTGTGAATTTTTTTTTTTTTTTTTACTTTGATCAGCAGATAAGTCAGGTTTTCCATTTAGAAAATATGTGCTAAGATGGATCATATCAAATGATAGTTATTTGTCGTCACATTTCTATCCATTTTACCTGTACAAGCTAATTTTATTTGGAATACCAATATAGAGACATCTCACAATCCCTGAGAAGCTGAATGTTTTTGAATGCTGTTGTTCTTAAAATACTGTTCTCGTAAACAATGTTTTGCTTTTAATAAAATCTTCCCATTTAAATGTATGTTTGAATGCTTTAACATGATTCGTAGTTGATGTCATGTTGTTACTGCTTTCAGGGATTGAATTTACTCTAGTTGTTTAAAAAAAATTTTTTTAAACTTTATTTACATTTTTATATCAATCTGATTTTGGTTTACGGCAACAGTGAGGAACATTATGCCTTTAGATATTCATCAAGATTAAAGCTTAACTGAATTGCCTGTATGTAAATTATTTATTTTTATTATTATTTTTTTTTTTACTTTAGGACACAGCTTTAACAAATCAACAACAGAAGAAGAAATGTGACTCACTGTAGTGACTCAAGGTGCTTTTGGCACACTTAGCCGAGTTTATGAATCATAAAGAATGTATTGTCTTAAATGAGTGCTCTGGTGGGTTTAATTTTTTCAGGCTTACAGTAGCCATAAATGTAAGGGGTCTGCTTTAACACTTTCAGAGGGTGACAAAGCTCTGGTGGAGGCAAGAAATCAGAATCGTTCCACTTCATTTTCAGGTGTGGAAGGAAAGCTGAATGAGATAGCCTTGTTTTGATTCAAGCAAAATATTGGTCTTGATGCTTCTTTCCAAAATGAAATTGATTATTTTTCATTTGCCTTATTATTTCTGTAAATTGCAGCCATTTCATTTAAACACAAGGCTGGTCTAAAAACTGAAAAAATTCCAAATGCTGCATCCCAAATGGAAATGTTTTTTTTTTTCTTGTTGTTGTTGAATTAATCACAAACTATAAATTGTGCTTTGTTGCCATCCCTATTTTTTTTTTTTTTGTCAGAATTTGGCGTAAACAGAATGAGAACATGGATCCATCATGCCTTGGTACCACTGTGCAGGCTGGTGGTGGTGGTGTAATGGTGTGGAGGATGTTTTATTGGCACACTTTAGGCCCCTTAGTGGTGCCAATTGGGCATCGTTTAAATGCCACGGTCTACCTGAGCATTGTTTCTGACCATGTACATCCCTTTATGACCACCATGTACCCATCCTCTGATGGCTACTTCCAGCAGGATAATACACCATGTCACACAGCTCAAATCATTTCAAATTGGTTTCTTGAACATGACAATGAGTTCACTGTACTAAAATAACCCTACAGTCACCAGATCTCAACCCAATAGAGCATTTTTGGGATGTGGTGGAACGGGAGCTTCGTGCCCTGGATGCGCATCCCACAAATTTCCATCAAGATGCTATCCTATCAATATGGGCCAACATCTCTAAAGAATGCTTTCAGCACCTTGTTGAATCAATGCCACGTAGCATTAAGGCAGTTCTGAAGGCAAAAGGGGGTCAGACACAGTATTAGTGTGGTGTTCCTAATAATCCTTTAGGTGAGTGTATGCATCTGTCTGTGTGCCTATTGATTCTAGGGCAGGGTTTAGAGTTTAGCTCCAACCCTGATCAAACACACCTGAGCATGCTAATCAGTGTCTTCAGGATTATTAGAAAATCACAGGTAGGTGAGTTTGATCAGGGTTGGAGCTGAACTCTTAGTTTAGCCCTCCAGGACATGATTTGAATAGGGGTATTCGTACAACCACACGCAGCACACATTTTTTTTTATTAAAGAAACCATTAAAACTATTAATTAATTCCAATGAGGTACTATGTAAGTTTTAAATATTTCTAAATTTTTTCATACTATAGTTTGATTTCATGTGCACGATTAAGGACTTCACGCTCCAAAAATCCTAAAATCGCTTTGTTAGTGGTATAGGTACAGATTAATGCAAACAGGCCAATATCAATATCACTATTTCCATTATTGACAAATCTCTTACTGCACAGTAATTGTTTACTTTTTATTTTTCAAAATGACACTTTCAAATAAATTTCAATTTGCATCAATTCAAGGCAGTACAACTACATCCATGATGTATAAAATACCATTTTAATGTGAGAATTAAGAATGAGAATCTGTTTTGCATTACAGTGAGAATATGAAAAGCAGGTTTTGTAAGAATCACCCACACTCATATTGACGCTGTGTAAAAGATTCTGTAAATTATGTACTTTTTATTTTTTTTGGAAGGCAAAACAAGCTCTTGGCTTGTCAGCCATGACACTGTCTACCTTGTCTTACCTGTACATTTCAAGGGCTGTTAATTGGACTTTAAAGACAGAAAATAATCAACAGAATAAATGATATGCCTAAAACCAGTTTAAGGATATGTAATTAAAAAATACTGTAAATTCAGTCAATTCGTTTCTCCTGCATGCTATAGCAATAAAGTTATCGGTGTTATCAACCAAAACTAGACCGTGGTCCTGAGCCCCTTCTGATATCCACTGCAGTAAATCTCTGCTTAGTTGTCATGACGATCTGTCTCTACACGACTATGTCTTTTCCTTATGGGGAACTCTTATATAACACTCAATTATAAAACAATAAAAACTAGCCATAATGTGTCTTTTTAATAGTTTAAACCGCTTCTGCTGCTTAAAGTATGCATTTAAACAAGATTCAAATGTCAGAGACAATAGTTTATTGTGAGTAACCATTAAGTGTGTGTGTAGTATATACACACACCAAGAAGGCGTACTATACCTCTTAAGTGGGTAAGTCTTGGCTGTCCAACTGGAGTGCAAATTAGTTAATATAATTATGCTTCATTGTACAGTTTTACAGCTTTTAAATGGTCCCTGAGACCGAAAAACTGGTGTAAAGACATCTCTGATTGGTCAAGGGCTCTTCTCATGCTGCCCTGGTAGACTTGAGCTTGTGCTGATGGGCCACAAAATGAGCCTTCTGTATAGCCAGCTGAGTGTCTTCCTCGCTGATGCCCAGATGCCACACAGCCCTGACTGTTCCCCCGACATGGGGGAACATCAGAACCTGGACCCCCTGGCCCAGAGCCTTCACCTCTTCTTCATCTACGCCTGCCATCCGCTCGCAGAACTCGGCCGGGCTCATGTGAGTGTCCCGCAGACGGAACCTCAAAATGTTGCTTTGCACAGTGGTCAGATCCACCTGGTACATAGGAGGGTCACACTGTAACAACGCTACGAGAGAAAAGAAGAAAGACATTACATCAAATTCTTGAAATATAACTTTTGATATTTAAATTTAATTTTAAATATTCACATTTTTTTTTACATCTTTTAAATAGCTACTTTCAATACACTGAACAGGGACTGAAACTTCCAAGCTTCAACAGCACTATAAAAGTATCATAACTGTAGTCCATAAGACTATATATTCCCAGTCTTCTGGAGTCATAAAATTGCTTGTGTGAAAGAAATAATTTCAGTCCAGTGGACAGATAACTGCTGCATTTTTTTGAGTCAGTGAATTGAACTCGAGGACTGAATTTGTCAACAGAATCATTAAAACAATGTTTTTTTTTTGTTTTTGTTTTTGGCCCTTTGGAGCTTTAAAGTCTCTGTATGAAATTGAAAAGTGCAAAAAAAAATAATAATAATCACCCTTTGTCTACCCTAGAAGGAAGAATTTTAAATTGGTTTCTAAGAACACGAGGGTGACTAAAATAATGACCTTTATTTTTGAGTGAACTGTTCCATTGGATGTATTTATTTAAACCGATTGATTTCTTACAGACTTGTGCTTTCTTTTGTTATGCTTTTAGTTTCTGATTTCTTAAAGAACACTGTGGTAAAAAATCAGGTTTTTATACAGCTTCGAATACACTTATGGGCGGTTTCCCAGACAGAGATTAAGCCTAGTCCTAAACTAAAATAGCCCTTTAATTATTAATGGTGCATGTATAGGATGTAGAGCTACATTAAATAATACCTAATTTTCTTTAACAAAGATGAGTTTTAAGGGATGAATACAGTGACTGCGTGGGGTCTACATTCAGTCATACAGGTTTATTAATGACCATAACTACTGTAGATGATTAACAAAAAGCAGTGGTGGTAACGCTCTAACGAAGGGGCTATCTAATTTCATCTACTGCATATAAGAGTATTTTACAAGCTTAATAATTCCTTTAATTCTTTTATAATCATAATGGTCTAAGAAAAGGTCTTAGTCAAGCACAGGCTAACTAATGCAATAAGCCTACAGTGCTTGCAGCATTGTGCGGAGGGTTGAAGGAAATCTATAGGGTTCTATCACCTTGGGCAAAGCTTTTGGCATTCCTGTGGTCCTCCTCCAGTCTGCCAATCATGTCTGACAGGGCAATCTTACCAGCTGCTGCCAAGACACCCGACTGGCGCATTCCGCCACCAAGTGCCTTGCGGGCACGAACGGCTCTCTGTATGAAATCTTTTGACCCACCTAACATGGTGCCCACAGGTGCCCCGAGTCCCTGCCAAAGAGCAAATCAGATCAGATTTTACAGCTCTTCACTTAGACAAAACAAAATAGTATCTATAAAAGAAAACATTTAGTAAAGCACAGTTCAGATATGATTATTGTATAGAACTATTGTATAGAATCTTTTTCTGTTAAATTCACCTTAAAGGATCATGACAGTGTTAAAATGTTATTTTCTTCCCTGAACCAGTGTTATTTTAGTATATTTTATATACTATTACAATATTTATTAGTATATTTTAAATTGATTTAATTTGTCTTAAAGTTTTTGTAATTGTTTTATGTGCTTTTGTCTCTCTTTAGTTTTTTTTTTTATAATTCTATTTCATTTAATTCAGTTTTAATATTTCAGTTAGCTGATAAGGCTGCTTTTTAAAGTTTATTTATTGTAATATTTTATTAAGTTGGTTTCGTGACAAAAACAGTCCATTTAGTTTTTCATGATCATTTTCCACCCTCTGTATGAACTTTAAACTTAAACTGGCACTTTTTCAAATAAGTAACATTGGGTTGGTCATGTGACCTTAACATCTTAGCGCCTATAAGGCAACCTACTCCATGTTAAATAAAACCTGTCCCATCCCTTATGAAACAAAAATATATTGCAGTATATTGGAAAATATAATGTAATATATTAGGAATATATTTATTTATATTTATATTGAAAGTGGCAATCATTTGTATATTTTGCAATATATTATATAATATATATATCATCAATATATTATTAAATGTATTCAAATATATAAAATATTAGAAAATAAAAAGGGAAAATAATATATTACAATATATCACAATATATTTTAAGAAATCTATTGGTAAATATATTTTCCTTTCCCAAGGGATATGAACACCCCTAAAATATCTTCGTCATATTTGCATTTATGAATAAAGTATGATGTATACTACACAGCATTAATGACAACCTACAAATCATTCAACTATATTCACTGAAGTACTAATGCATCAAGTATAATCAAACAGCTGCTTTAGTATATGAGCATATGAGCAACGTTTATAAAGGACACCTGGAATTTAGATGGTTGCTTTTTCCTTGAACGTCTGTAGTCAGGACAGGCAGAAGTCATTTGATATTCATAACAGTGGTCTTTATCTATAAGCCTAAATTACATTTAATGTCTTTCAGCGAGAAAAGAGGAAAATCAGTGACAGAGAGTAGCCGTCTTCCAGCTAGATGCAAACTAGTTCTGTAATTAAAATGCAAATACGTTTCTTGACATCTACTCCAAGGATTTTTCTGAGAGTGGAGAATCATTAGGTTTTACTTCAGGGTCTCTTCAATCGACTTTGTGTGTATGTGATGATCTGAGCTGTGATGTTGAGTTCATTCTGTGGGAAGTAATGAGGAGGATATTTTCAAATCCCAGACGATACAATCTGATTAGAGGTGTGTTATCAGAGGAAAGTACCATCAATCTTTGATGATGCGACTAAAATAAGACTTGATCATCTGGATGTGTGAGACACCTTCAGGTTATAAAGCATACGAGCACTGACTTTACAAGGTCATTTTCAATGCCTCTCACTTAAACTGATTTCTCCTGCTTTTTGGTGGAAGACTACAGATTCTGTTTCTCACTGCCTGGGGTTGTTTAGTTAAAAATGACTGAAATAACTTTCCTGGAAAATGACTTTCTAGAGCATGAAAACTACTGCTAGCTTATAATAAGTACATTTTTCATTTTATGAAAATCTCACTACTGGGTTCATGGTTAGGGGTTGCTGCATTTACTATACAGTTCCAATTTTCAAATTATGTTTTCCTTTCTCTCACATAAAGATTGTATTTGCCCGCTGGCAGCTACATTAAAACAACCTACATTTTGCTGAAATAAAGACTATCTATTCACAAAAATTGTATCAAAATAAATACACACACACACATTTTTCTTAAGAATTTTGGAGTCGGGCTTCTTTTTGAAAGAAGACTCAAAGGGTAGTAATACTTAATTTAACTGTTTTCTATTCTAATAAATGTAATCTATTCCTGTGATGGCTAAGCTGAATTTTTTGCAGTCTTCAGTGTTACATGATCTTTCAGAAATCATTCTAACATGCTGATTTTGTGCTTAATAATTTTTTCAGGATTCTTAAGTAGAAAGTTCAGAAGAACAGCTTTCATAACTATATAAAATTTTGTAACTTTACTGTCAGTTTAATGCCTGCGTGCTGAATACATGTCTTTAAAAAACACTGACCCCAAACCTTTGAAAACTTTTATTATTTAAATTAATCTATGTTTAAATACTTATCTGTACTAAATTGAACATGTTTAAATAACATCTGTCCTATAAATATTTTATTTAAATTCATATCAAACATAATTGTTCTGAATGTAATATGAAGCTATATGAGCTTCAAATATATGTTCCTGTAGCTCAGTTGGTAGAGCACTGCGCTATCAAGCGCAAGGCTGGGGGTTTGATTCCTGGTGAACACATGTTTTTGACGCTTTGGATAAAAGCGTCTGCTAAATGCATAAATTTAATTTAATTTAATTTAAATATAAAATAGTTATAAAAAAATAACAGAAATGGTATTATAGCACTGTATTATAAGTGGACTCTAAGAGAAAGTGAGTGCTTACCTTGGACAGACACACACTGACAGAATGGCAGTGCTGTATTATAGCAGAAGGTTGGACACCCAGGGCCACAGCTGCATTCATCACCCTCGCTCCATCCATATGCACAGTCAAACCAAAATTATCAGCCACAGAGCGAAGCTTTGGGGCGAAAAACAAATAAAACACACAGTTATGCATGTTTAAGGCTTCTACATTTTTTGTAACTTTAAACATAAAAGTGTAACATGTGTATGTGCTTCATTTGTCAAATCTGAGGCAATGCATGAAACATATTCGTGTCGGATCACTCATTTACAAGATGAACATCACTTGGGGGTGTAAATAAAGGGATTGTGTCCCATTGTTCAAAGTTTACCACAAGGTGTCTGGCTGCCTTAACATATTCTCATTCTCTCACATACACACGTTTAATGAACAAATGTATAACCAATATCTAACCTCTTGCAGGAATGAGAGTGGGAGGACGCGGCCTCCCTGAATATTGTGTGTGTTTTCCACACAAACCAGGCGGGAGCGTGGGTAGTGTGGGTCAGGGTAACCGTGACGGATCTTGGAGATCAGCTGGTCTAGGTCAAAGGTGCCATCGCTGAGGGTAGTGACTGCTGCAGAATGGACGCCTGCAAGCTATGAACAAACAGAAGCACATTTAATGTTGTATATTGTTGTTTCTTCAATTATGGGCACATCTGGAATTTATATTTTTAAGAAACTCACTTAACCCCTTATTTATATAATCTCTTACTGACCACAAACTTTTGAGCAGTAGTGTATATTTACAGTTGTTGGTACAGTAAGAAATGAAGATTTCTAAGATTTAAAATGACAGGAAAATATATTTAACACCAAATCCAAATTCAGCTTTACCATCACAGGAATAAATGAAATTTTAAAATATACTAACAAAGACAACCGTTATTTTAAATGATTGTAATATTTCTAATATTACTCTTTTTTTTTTTTTTTTTTCAAATGAAGCCTGCCTTGGTAACTCAAAAACAAAATAAAAATCTTACTTGAAAAAAATCTAACTGACCCTAACCTTTGGAATGGAAATTCACATGCATCTCAAAACAAATGATTTTTTCTAAAACATCCTGATAATTTCAAAATCTTCACATTATCATTGTGTTTAATAGCATTCTGTGGTGGAAATGGCATTTTTAAGGAATAAATTGGCAGACTCCTTTATGTGCTACATAAATCATGTAGTTGTCATGCATTATTTCCTTAAAAAATAATTTGATAATAAATTTCATAAAACCAGAGACAAAGAACAAATTAAGCCTATGCCAGAGACACATACTGTACATCCCTCATTTGTTCATACCTGTGCACTTCCTCCCTGTTCGTAAACATACATATGAGAGAGATCCCCTACTATCATCTCATCCCCCCTCTCTCTGCAGTGCACCATAACTGAGACACAGAAAGAGAAAAGAAACATGAGGGCAAAATATGTGTTAGGAATAACAGCTCCATGTTACTGCATCTGGTCCCTAACAAGAAAAAAATTCCAAGAATAGTGAGCTATTTCTGTGAGCTAAAGCGCAAATCAATATCAGTTTTGAAATATCAGATTTTAATAGCCAGAAGCAGCTCTCAGGCTGAAACCCTGGAAAACAGCATTATATGTGTCCAATTTACCTCAAAGTGACAACTGTGAACCAGTTTTATTAATAGCCCTGGGCACCATTCTGCAATCTCACCTGCAATCAGGTTACTCATGGTTCCAGTGGGGACATACAAAGCCGCTTCCATGCCAAACATATCAGCAGCTATTTTCTGTAGTTCTATAGAAAGAATTGGGGGAGAACATATTTAAACTATTGCATATTTGATCATAAAAATTCTGAACATGCAAACCCACTTTTTAAAATATATTTAATAGTACAGTGAGCAGAACTATGAATCAAAACAAATTATGTATGGGAAATTATTTATTGTCAAAATAAATAAATAAAGCAAATTATCTTATATTTTATTGTATTCAAAGCAGAATAAAATATTTATTTGGATATCATGAGGTGAGCTGCTTTCAGTCTCATTCGTCCAAGTTTAAACATTATCCTTTAGGACACATTTTATTGGAAACCTTTGGCCCACCCATCCAGACACACACACACTTGCATATTTTTTATGGTTTTAACAGATGGAATCATAATTGAACACCACTGAAACCTTTACATTTTTCAGAATAAGAGTCTGACGTTACAGAAGAACGCAACCGACTGTGTTTCAACATCTAACCATTAACCGTAGGGTCTTCTCCGAACACATCGTCTCCGACCTCTGCCTCGGACATGGCTCGGCGCATGGCCGCTCCGGGTTTGGTGACGGTATCGCTGCGGAGGTCCACGGTGCGAACGGCTGATCCCGTGACCACCTGCGGCGACCCATAGTATAGTCGCACCGGATCCACGTAAAAAACACGACGAGGTTTGTGGAAGCAATAACGGAGTAAACGAGCTGGAGTCGTTAGTGTTCTGGAGCTCATGTCTTCTCTTTTGCACGGTAATATAACGGTAACAGTGCATCAATTCACAGGACTGTACTGAACTTTGGTTTACTGTATTCGATAATCATTGATTAAGCGGCCTGTCTTAAACTTACAGACATGAATAATGGAACACTTAGACATCGATCAGTTCACAGCAATCCTCTCAAAAGTACAAAACCTTTCGAGGTTTTCAAACCTACAGAAGGCAACCATTTCCATGGTACATTATGAGATGTAATATTGATCCAGGTGCTGTAGCCTGGCCAATACTGAATGATGGCCAAAAAGAAAAAGAAAAAACACAATTATGCCTTTATTTAATACGTTGACTGAAGTATTAACTTTGTCCACTTGTGGGCGCTCACATATAATATATGTGGAGGGTTAGCCCTATCAGCAGTTATTGAGGACTAAACTTTAGTTTTGTGATTTTGAACGTATCTGAACTGCGTTTTGTAGTAATATATTATATTTTCTTTGCTCATCATATTATACTTATCATACAGTTACCTCAAAGTGTTTGGCCACATAATCCACACTTAAAATAGCACTGCATTAAATGTAAAGTGGCATTTATTAGCACCAGCACATCTTTTAGTCAGCAAATTGTGTGGAACAGATTTAAGATTATTGTGATGAACTACACCTATGTTTTTTTTACACCTCTGTGTAATCGTGAGGACCATGAGGAAACTAACATAGTTCTGAGAAAAGCTCTTGCTTCATTTGTTTGCAGATGCCATATTGTGATATTTTGTACCTAATGACGTTTAAATGTGACTTTTGAAATATATATATATATATATATATATATATATATATATTTATTTATTTTTTTTATTTTTTTTTATGCTCACCAAGGTTGCATTTTACAGTGAAAACAGTAATGCTATGAAATATTATTACATTTTAAAATGTAATTCATTCCTGTGATTGCAACCATTTTCATATATAGATATAATATAATGTTTTCAACAAGTTTACTGTATAATACTGTTTAAACAATTTACTGTTTAAAATAATAAAAATTTTAGTTTAAAAAAAAGTTTATTGTTTAACATTAGAATATAATTTGAACATAATCCATAACATATTTGAACATAATACAATTAATACACACAAGACAGGGACAGATCTTAGATGCCTTGATGGTATATCATGCTTCTAACTCATGTGTAACTAGAAACAGTTTGACTGATAATTGCAAATCAAAAAATAACATCACAACTGGTATGTCAGCATGGCTCCTCATTCCGCTTGATACTTCAGCGTCAAGCTCGCATGCTCAGTGCCGTGAGTAACACGATCATATTTACACTCGCTGCACTCAGACCTGAAAGGCCCGTCCACCCCGCTGCAGTGATGTCATACGGTCAGCAGCGGAGGTTTCCTGGCCTTCACTGGCTGTGTTTCCAGCAGCTGAGCTCTGCCAGGCCGGCTCTAATAAAACCCTGCGGGAGGTGTCAGGAGAGGTTGTGAAAGTGAGTCGAGCAGCTGTCAGGGTTTCCAGTAAGAGGCAGGAGGGTGGGGGCAGGTGAGGGCTGGGGTGTGCCAGATGGCACCCGATTCTTACATTGTATTCAAATGAGTGCATTTGTCATCCATCCCGTGCCAGACGTCTCTGGCTGTAGGGCATGACTTGGTGTGCAGCAGAGAGATCTGTGTGTGGCGAGAAAACTCCCATCATGTGCATTCTGTATGTTTCAATTACTTCTCAGTTTGAGTTCACATAACCGTTGAGGTTAGAAAAGGGATTCTTGACATATGAGGAGATTGTTTGGAGAGTTCCAACCCTGTTGTGGTCCATGGGCTGATGTATTGTTGTTTGATGGCGGTAAAAATTGATGTCATATATTACAGAGTGTCCATTTAAGAGTGCTAAGTAAACATGCAAAGTTAGATTTAGTTTTTAGGCACAGCACGTTCTACCTTAATGTATCAGCGTGTGTCTATATATTTGACTTTTACTGCAGCTGCTGGATAAGTGCCCGTAAATGAGCTGCATATGATTTTCTTTTTTTCTGGTGTGTCCGAAGAAACAGCTCCCTGTTGTGAGAGAAACTGTTGCAGTAAGAGGAGGGTTTACTGGAAGTCAGTTTGAAAGAGTTCCCTTCATTCTTCAGTTTTTTTCTTTTTTTCTTACCATGCTAAGATTCTCCTGCTGATTTCATTGCATATTTCCCCGACCAGAACTATGCACGCAAAGACTGTATGTTATTGTAAACGCTGCATAATTACTCTAGTGGAGTGGGCTGGGAAAACGTTCTCTCAGGAAAACTCATGCAAGTGTTCCGAACAGCAATTTGTGTATTTAATCATTTTCATTTACAGTACATGTTCTGGGGTTTTCGTGGCCATTATCAGTTCAGTGCTGATAAGCTCTGTGCATGCTGGCATTAGCTTTGTGTAAATATTGAAATGGTTTCCTTTTTGGAGTAGATGCCAGCTTTTCTGGATCTTTCATAACAAGGTCTGTCAGGAGAATGTTGTTGCTGTTGTTGTAGTTGTTTTTCAAATAAATTGTAATTTTAATACAATTAAAATTTGCTCTTTGGTTGATTTTGATTGCTTCCATTGTCCTCATTTGTAAGTCGCTTTGGATGACTAAATGGAAATGTAATGTACCAGTAAATAATATTTTAAAATATTGCTAGGTTTTTCTGTATGTTCTGTTTTTCTGTCAGTAGTTTTCAACTTCTTTTTTAGTTTACAATAATAATAAAGTACACCGTTTAGTTTTTAAATGCAGCTAATTTTGGATAGTTTGTAATGGTGTTTGACCATACAGCTTTGACAGCTTGACATGTATCTGTCATCAGATCCATCACTAAACCTAAAAAGGACAAAGCCAGACACTGCCTAGGGCTCATCATTTCCCGGTTTGAGCCTTAAATGAAGGCACTAGCTAAACAGAGCCAGGATTTAGCACAATCCTCACAGTACTGGGACATCACAGACCCTGGGATCTGTGGCTCTATTTTGGTGGTGTTTACAGCAACAGTACAGACAGACAAAACACAAGCTGTACATGCTGGTCAAGTGGAACACCAAAACCAGAAGACCTGATTCAGATTCCCCTTGGATTCAAAACCTTTGTCCCTCCTCTTCTGTTTGGAGTTATTATGTCCTAAAGTGCTTTGTCAAGTTACAAATATTTCGCACTGACCATGAAACTCTATTTTGCATAATTTATTTATTTATTAAAAATATATTTTTATGACCTTATGTTATGGGATATTTTGGTTGCTCTGTAGAAGTACCTGTCCTGGAATAAAAAGCCAAACTATAATGTTTTTTTTTTCTAATATGAAGGACTGTAAAATAAATAATTCCTATATTTATTTATTTATTTATTTATTTTTAAAAATCTGCAAAATTTTTTCCAAAAGTCTGCTGCCATGGTTGCAAGAAATTGCCAGAATATGGTAAAAAACAAACAAAAATGTGACCGATTTTTAACCGTTATGATATACTGAAAACCGTGGTGGTAAAGTAAAAGCCAAGTGTTGACTCAGAGTTCATCACAATTACGTCCTATTCCACAAGATAGTGGGATATTAATGAATATTGAATAATGAATATTAATATATAGAAAGTGTCCAGTGTCATGCAAATACAAAAAATTACCATGTTATCAGACGACACCGAAATAATGTAATCACCATTTATTTTACAACATATGATTTAACATAAAAGCTTAATATACATAACTGATAAAAAAAAAAAAATCTTAGAAGAAACATTGTTTATTTAAATGGAAAATCATATAATGTGATCGGTCACAGATTTCTGTGAATGTCAAATAATGTCTATTAAAGTTTTTTTCATTTTAAAAAGTCCACTTTTTAAAAACTGTACATTTAACAGTATTTTACTGTAAAACTATTTTAAAATGTCCCAAAATGTCTACCACAAATTTCCCCCATGTATAGGAAACCAATGAACAGGTTTTTAAGCAGCAATTTTAGTCTTTAGTCTTTTGTGTTGAACCCTGCTAAAATTATTATTATTTATTTTTTTTACAGTTTATGTATTTATCTTTTTTTATTTTTTACTTCCCACGAGTGATAATGTAAAATAGAACACTAAAATGTATTTAATATATACTTCAAATGATTTAACGAATGTTATCCCATACTAGTTTAGGATTAACTATTCATGTAAGACTTTATAAAGTACATAATGATAGATGATTATACTTAAGCTTCCCACTTTACCAGTTGTACTCATATTCACCCTATATCATGTCACTACCAGTAAAAGCAATGCACCTACATACTGATTTTATAACTTTCACCACTTCTGTTTCTTCAAACTGTTGTTTTATCGTTTACGCATTTATGTGTGTGTGTGTGTTTAAATACCATCGCTTCCTTCCTTGAAGAGTGTGGAATCCTAGAGCAGGTATTCCAGTAAAAGCTGAACGGATCACATGTCACAGACTGTTTTGTTGAAACTGCATTGAATGTCTCACGAGTACAGGTGACTGTAATTCAGAGTCACCCTGTAATCCATTATTGTTAATCTGGTTTTTATTGCCAGAACAATCAGAAGGGAAATGCTGTTCTCTGTAATTTTACTGGAATTGTGATTTGTGTGTGTGTGTGTGTGGAGGTGTGTTTGTTTGTACAGGCTGCGAGAGAGATGAAAGCGAGCTTGTCATTTGATCTGGTGTGGTACCATACGTGATAAGGACATGGGACATGATTTTTCCATTCCCTCCCAGATCCTTTGGTCTCATCTGCATAATACCGATACAGGGATGTGATGCGACCGTCACAAATGCTCTTGCAGCTGCTGCATCCTGCTTCTGAGTGCAGGAACTCAGGAAAACAAAACTGCAGCGACAGACAATAGAAGCAGCAATTAAAAAGAATTGCCTGTCAACCTGCATTTGCTCTCAGCTGAGGAGGCACAGCTGCTGTGAGTGTGTGTGCACGCGCGCACATGTGTATATATGCACTGCCTTATGTGTCTTAGAAATATGCCATTCCACTCTCAGCTGGACCGTTTTTTCTGACATTAAATTGGATTAGCTGTGAATGGAGGGAGAGACAGAGAAATATTGACTCCTTCTCGGAAAGGAGAGAGAGGGCAACGCCTTTCCAATAACCATAAACCCTGGGGCTGAAAATAGACCATACAAATGTGTATATCACAAATGAGCTTCTGTTGTTTGCAGACGGTGGGTGGTGTTCTTCCACTTTCTCTTACAAGGGTGCAATCAGTCTCTCTTAAGTCAACACACTCTTAGTAATGACCTCCATCAAAAGAGAATGCGGTAAATGAGGTGTTACTCTCATGTCTTGGCACCAGAACAATGTTTGCAACATGCACCTACAATAAAGTCCACTCTTATCTTTGGAATTGCCATGTGGCCTGATATCTGTTATGATCTGTGGAAGGCCTTGTGGATTTCCTAATTAGTCAGAAGATGCATGTGGTCAGAGGTCAGGCTTTCTTGTTAAACTCCACCATATACAAGCAGAAGCACAATTAAATAATAAATATACACTATTACTCAAAAGTTTGAGTTCAGTAGTTTTGTAGTAATATAAAAAAAGTAACATTGTGAAATATTATAAATAATTATTTTATATAATATATACAGTACAGACCAAAAGTTGGGACACACCTTCTCATTTAAAGAGTTTTCTTTATTTTCATGACTATGAAAATTGTAGAGTCACACTGAAGGCATCAAGGGCTATTTGACCAAGAAGGAGAGTGATGACCTGGCCTCCACAGTCACTGGACCTGAACCCAATCCAGATGGTTTAGGGGTGAGCTGGACCACAGACAGAAGGCAAAAGGTCCAACAAGTGCTAAGCATCTCTCGGGGAACTCCTTCAAGACTGTTGGAAGACCATTTCAGGTGACTTCCTCTTGAAGCTCATCAAGAGAATGCCAAGAGTGTGCAAAGCAGTAATCAAAGCAAAAGGTACAGGCTACTTTGAAGAACCAGAATATGACATATTTTCAGTTGTTTCACACTTTTTTGTTATGTATATAATTCCACATGTGTTAATTTATAGTTTTGATGCCTTCAGTGTGAATCTACAATTTTCATAGTCATGAAAATAAAGAAAACTCTTTGAATGAGAAGGTGTGTCCAAACTTTTGGTCTGTACTGTATATATTATAGAAAATAGTTATTTATAATATTTCACAATATTACTTTTTTATTAAATATATGCAACAATTGTGAGCATAAGAGACATCTCTAAAAAATATATATTTTATTATATTAATCTATCACATTATTCAGTGTTTTTCATATTAAAGCTTAAGTGTGTATTTTCTGTTGCACTAATGCAACCAATGAACAAACAAGAGGTTAACCTAAAAAAATATGTATTAATAGGAAACAGTTAATATTAACTTTAAAAAAGTTATTTTCATCAGAAATATGACCATTTTTGTTTCAGTGTCCTCATAAGTGTAGGTGTTTATGGGAATTATTATGTGGGAAGTCTTTTAATATATCATGCTTTTCAAAATCCCATTCTGAATCCAAATAAAATCCTAAATCTAATTGCTGTTTGGGTAGTTTTAAGTATTGAAAGACTCCACTGTGTTTGCATTTATAAAAACGAACCACCTACATTAGTCTAGAAACAATTCAGTCTACCCAGGATCAACTTTGTGACCTCACGTCCATCACAGACGCACATCCTGAAGCTTGTGGTATCTTTGTTTTCAGTTCCACAGAGGAAGTCAGATCTCAAGGATTTCGGTAAGGTTTCGAAAATGCTATTGTTTTGCTCACTCTTTTACGGTTAGGACATTCTGTCGAGAAACTACGATTATGGCCCGCCTACAGTCATGTGACTTCTTGGCTAATGAATGTTTGTTGCGCACCAGTACAGTATTTTTGCAACAGACCAGAGACTGTGATGTAAAGGTCCTTCATATATTCCCTATAGTGACTAATATTTTGAGGTTCGAACGAAACTGCTCGCAAATAATCTATGAGGCTGACTTGGCGTTTTGATAACTGTCAAAACAGATTTGTAGTATGTGCCAAATTTCACCAAGTTTGCTGACTAATTCCAACCTAAAGGGACAATGTGATGGGATTGTGCTATTTCCTTAGTTTTCGTAAACATGTTTTCTCAAGGCCATGCCACAAAGTTCATTTTACTTCCTCAGAGCTGGTCTGAAACTAGGCCGGCAATACAATGCTTGTCGCCTTTGAAACGCTCTAGAGTCTGAAAAGCACTGCTAAAACTGGCTTTATGTATGGATTACATAAACATTGACAATCCAGTAAAAATGGCAAAATTTACTCTGATACAGCAGAATATTTATTACCTTATAAAGTTTGCAGACTGCAATTTGCTAAGTGAGCCACATAGATTGTGCAATTCATATATGTTCTTGTTTTTTCTGCAAAATAGCTTCCATAGAAAGTGAATAAACACCCTCTTATACATCCTCTTTTCTTTTTTTTTTTTGGTTCTTCCCATTTTATAAGAAATGCATGCATTTAGCAGACGCTTTTATCCAAAGCGACTTACAGTGCATTCATGCTATAAATTTTTACCTATCATGTGTTCCCGGGGAATTGAACCCCCAACCTTGCACTTGGTAACGCAATGCTCTACCAATTGAGCTACAGGAACACTATAATCAGATTCTTTCTTATGAATTGGGAAGGGGATAAAGCACACTTCTCTGAATCCATGTTTCTGCCTGTCCAAATTCGTTTCTCAATGCATTCCACTCTACAAAACCTCAAACTTGCAAAATCCAAACAATGAAATGAAAAACAGGTGAGTACAAACATGCAAACTAGATGGTTGGGTCATTTGGTATAGGAGGCACCACGTAAATCGCAAATGATACCTTAATGGGTCTTTATAATGTGCAAGATGTGTTATTCTAGCTTGTATGGCTATGCTTAGTGAGTTTGGGATTTCTGGATCAAGTTTAATATATATATATATATATATCTCTTACATTCTCATTTAGAGGTTCTCTACCCTGTTTTACTCAGACTTTTATGTGTACTCTCTTTTATTCTTACCTTTTTCCGCTCATGTGTTCTTTGCCAAGAAATCCATCTTCAGATATTCCTTTCTGACCCTATTCCTCTTGACCCTCCCCACTGTCTTTCTCCTTCTCCCTCCCCCCTTTTCTCTCTCCCCCTCTCTGGAAAGTCACATGGTTTCCCTGAAGTGGAGCACCATAAAGCGTGGAGCGCACACTGTAAAAAATTATTTAGCAGTTTAGTTGTTTCAATGAATTTTTTTATGTTGACACAACTTGCAGTTACTGAATTTGTTCATTCAACTAAAAATTTTAAGTTTTCAGTGTCTCAACTAGTTTGAAAGTTGACTGAACTAGGTCATTTGTCCTCATAACTTAAAAAAATTTGTTGACTCAATTCAATAGCAATATCACGTTCACAACATCACTTATCGCGAGATCTCGTCATTCTCCTGAATGCTGTTGAAGAGAGAAGAAGGTCAGCCATTCTAGTCAGTTTCTCCTCAAAGTTTGGACATTTGACTAGATTACAACTTTGGTAAGTAAAATATTCGTATTTATTGGCTTAATGTGTAAAATTACATTTGTTGTCTCAGAAGAGTAAGTATTGTTTAAAGAGTCGTATATTCTGTATGTAAGTTACTGTATGTAAATGTTCGTTTCGCGGCACTCTGAAGCCTCAAAATACAGGCGGTTCCACAGTATTCTCCTTATAAATATTAAAACAGATATTCTCCCATGCGGGACAGCGGAGCTAAACTTATGTGGAGCACGATAAAAATACAGTTTGTATGTATTATTTGAGCCCAGAGCTGCGTTAGAGACCGTTCAAACAGAGCGCGAGAGCTCAACGCGGATCACTGTATGGATTAAGAACGGCGGGAATAAAAAAAAAAAGGAACTGCTCTAAACCTGACAGCGTAAGACATTCGTCAGAATATACATCGATGAAACATTAGGAGAAAAAAGAAGATTCCTACTCGAACTGTGTCTGTTCTGCATGTTATAAGGGAAACAAATGAGCACCATAGATGAGCACCTCAGAGTTCTTCTGGAGCGCGTATCTTAACGTTACATTTGATATCGCTGACATAAGCTTAGTTCTGACGATTTTTTTTACAGTCTACGGTTCAGATGAAGTTCTGAAGGTAGCGTTACAAACTCTTCTTTCAGTTTTCTGAAGTAACGTTAGTCATTCAAGTGCCTCGCTAGAACCTAGAACCCAGTGTAATATTGCGTGAATATCTGTTTTTATACAGTCTATGGTGAATATACGGTCATAAGTAAATTGCGTACGTTTAAATCTATATATTTTAGAATAAAAGTAATAATATCATATATCTTGTATAAATAGAGATACAATAACGATCAACACAAATGTGTTAAATTTCCTTTTATTGTGTTATAATTATGTGTTGTGTCATTTAAAAGCATTGTCTGGATGGTATAGTTTGTCTTTGGCATTTAATACAAACTTGTCAATACATTTGTCTTTCTCTGTAAAGATTTATTTATATGTATGTTTATTATTTTACAGTGTTTTAACATGTTTTTGCATTTTTCATGTTTATGATATTTTGGGATGACTGAAGATTCAGAGCAGAATTCAATAATCCTGTGAATGGACCGCAGCGAGTCCTTTTGCAGTTATCCATCAAAAAGATATGCAGACATAATGGAAATGGCATTTACATTGTAGAGCTTGGACGAAGTTGTAAGTAAATTTATTTATTTATAAATGCACATTTATTGGAGTCTATGTGCTTTACAATTGTAAGGCCCTGTTTAATGCATCCCTTTGTTTTTATTAAAGCACACAGGCTCTGCGCAGGAATTCATCAAGGACATAACTGCTGGGATTACGCTTGTGGATGACCAAACTGAGCACCATCAGTCTGCAGTGATGTGATCCAGGTAAAAGAAGAAGAAGAAATCTGGGTGATCTGGGGTTGTAACTCGTTGTTAGACGATCTGGGACTGGGACTAACAGAAATAAACTAATTCAGGTTTAAAACAACTTGAGGTTTAGTAAATGACAATTTTCTTTCTTTTTCTTTTTTGGGTGAACCCTTTACGAAAATGTAGATATTTGCATTGGAAAACAGCTTCAAAAGTTAGAGAACATAATTTGACATTATTTTCCCCAGTTTTATTCCGTGAATTTTCTATAATTGGTATTTAAAATGTCTTTATAAAGTGTTGAATTTATCTTCATAAAACCACCAGAAACCCTGTTTATGGACATAGCCATTCTTTATTATTTTGCTGAATACTGTTTTGAATCCTGAAAAATGTTCAGTGCTAGTATATTGGCCATTAGCAACTTTGCTTAAAGGATTATTTCACCAAAAAAATTAAATTAGGCCATGTTTTACTCATTCTCAAGGCACCCTATGTGATTTTCTTCTTTCAGACGAATCTGATCTGAGTTGAATTTAAAATTGTCCTGGCTCTTCAAAGTTATTTAATGGCAGCAGACAGGTGTGTTTTTTTTCTCAGCAGTCCAAAAATAGTCAAATAAAATGCACCCATCCATCAATAAAACGTGTCTCACGTGGCTCTGGGGGGTGAATAAAGGCTTCCTGTCGCAAATCGATGCACTTTTTGTAAGAAAAATATCCATATTTAAAAAGTTGTAAACACTTTTTTTTCTCTTCCACTGACTATCATACGTGCAAGCCTAATTTTGTGATTCTACTTTGTGATTGGCGTATTGTTGTCTCCTCCGCTCTTCTGTGTTCGTCACTAATCACCGGTGCATGCATGACCCCTATGTCCTATTTTCATCCACCCGGAATGGCTCTTACGAAAGTGAGAGAAAAGGGTTTAAATATGTTTTGAATAACATTTTAAATATGTATTTTTTTTTTATTACAAAAACACATGGATTCGCTACAGGAGGACATTATTCACCTCTCAGAGCCATGTGAGGTACTTTTTATTATGAATTGATGCACATTATTTGACTACTTTTGGACTGTTGAAAAAAACACCCACCTATTGCCATAAATATTTTTTTATATAATCCGACTGGATTTGTCTGAAAGAAGAAGTCATACACACCTACGATGCCATGAGGGTGAATAAAACATACATGGGTTAACCAACCCTTTAGGGCCATTTCATAGTCAACTCATCTGTAGGCATACGTGTCCCCGAGGCTACGCATCGTTATGCTTCGGCCGCCATTATGCGTCGGTGCGTGGCCAAATGTGTGGTCCTAGTTTTTGATACGCGACGTGCCGATTCACGCAATACTATGCGTTGTCGGTGGGGGCGACATTGCAAGTATTGTACATTAATTCAAGTATATTGTGTTTACAAAAGAAGAAGGTATACAATGAATTGAATACAATGGCGGGCGAAGAGGAAAAATTATACGAACTTATACATATTCATCCACATTTATACCATAGTTCATCAGCAACAGAATACACTCCTCTTCAGTTGCCATTGTAATCTGAATATCACGCGACCCGACTCTACTAATATCACCCGACTCTACTACCCCCTGTTGCGTGAGCCGTGTATTGCATACACGCATCAACCGTGACGCTTGCGTTCACTGTTTAGACTATGAAAAGGAGTGCGTCGCTCGCGTTTCTTGCTCGCGTTTCCCGCGTTGACTATGAAACGGCCCTTAGGAGTCATGCTTTACTCTGAACATGCAGTGCAACAGACTATTATTTAAAAGGAATACCTATTTACACCAATATATTTTCTGATCATTGTATAAATGGTGTGACAGATTAGACACTTAGAATCAGATTAAGAAAAAAAACCTGAATGTTGTATTGGTTTGTCACATTTTATGTCATTCAGAAATCATGTAGAATACCAGTGAAGAAAATAATTTCCCCCATTTTTAGAATAGTTGTTTCTGGGGTGTATTTTACACTTATCTTCCCATGGGATTTTAAACTCTTTGTGTTCAGCAGAACAAAGAATTTAGTACAGTTTAATACAGGAAGTTATTTTGAATGTTTCTAAACGAAACCGTTGAGGAGCACCATTTAATTTTGACTTTCATTTTTGGTTACATTTTTCTAAATATCTTCCACTTGAAGGTGAATTACACTTTGCATTAATTGGTAGCTGTGCTTTTAACAAAACACACAACTTTAATAGTGTATGTACATATGTGTGTTCGTTTATAAATTTATTAAGTAATGTAATATTTTTTTTCTTTTCCCAGCCATCCAGTGACATTAAGGATGTTGAGAAAGAAATTGAAGAGGCATTCTGATTGTAACTGAGGAACAGCAATGTGATGTGCTTCCCAAGGAATAACCAACATTGGTCTCATTTGGACATCCTGTCATCACTGACATCTCCCATGTCCCCAAGGCAAATGGACTCCTAATGGGTCTGTATGCAGTGAACATCCACTACCTCCAGCGCATTAAATACACCATTGAGGCTCTGCAAAAACTTGTGAAGACCAGCTGCTCCCACCATGTGCTCGCTACAGCGGCAGGAACTGTAGGTGTGGGGGAGTGAATGTCCAGCGCTCTCTCCACCCTCAACACCACAAATAAGGTGTCCTTGAGCAAGGCACAACTTCTCCCCGGGTACTGCAGCATAAATGGCTGCCCACTGCTCTGGGTGTGTGTTCACGGTGTGTGTTCACTGCTGTGTGTGTGCACTTTGGATGGGTTAAATGAAGAGCACAAATGTATGTCATGTCACTTTCACTTTTCAGTGTTCATGATGTGTCCATCGGCTCCACCGCACTCTTTCTTAAAAAGTAGTGTTTTTTTTTTTTTTTATAAGGAAAGGTTCTTTTGTGCCTTTCACTATATAGAATGTACATTAAGTTTACATTTCATGACTTGGAATATGCATGTTCTCATGTAAACAAATGTTTTTTCACCTCTCATTTTCTTAAACAGTATGTACACATTTTCAGTATGTAGCATTATGATGGGGGACGAGTTTGGAAACTTTCAAGATCCTTCTGATGTTAACACCTCTGTCTGGTCATGTTGTGCTGTGAAATTTAGAATCTGACTTTAGATCTTTGTGCTTCCATGTGCATTCATTCCATTTATATCTTATTATACAGAAGTACAGTATACTCATTTTTTGTAACTAATTGTGATATTATATTACATATATCTTGGTTTCTCATTTTGACCATGACTTGCATTATGGTGGGGGGAGTGCATGTGAACTTGTGCAGGGTTAATATGCAGAGTTCCACCTTCTAATTTTCATATTGAGTTATGAAATTAAAAACAATCCCTGTGGTTTTGATCTGATGAATTGAAATGCAACTATTTGTTTCTCAATCCCATGCCAATGTTATTTATTATACATCACACTTTCAAGTGTCGGTTCAGATCTTTAGACGTGTTTGTATTTTGCATTTTTTGTTTTGTTTATCAATTATCAGTTGATGTGTTGACAGCAAATTGCTTGTTCAATTTAAATGTGAATGAAAGTGTTGTCTCTATCATTAAATAAATTACATTAAAAAAAGTATTTTGTCATCTTTATTTAAACATTTAAGGCAGTGGAGTAACATTTGTTTATGATTATTGATCGAAGTAAAAAAAAATCCCTGTTGACACAACATGATTTAGTTGACTGGACTAGAAAATAATAGTCAAGTCAACTTAAAGAAATTTGTTACCTGGACTAACTCCACTCTA
Source organism: Carassius gibelio (assembly GCF_023724105.1). Lineage (NCBI taxonomy): Eukaryota > Metazoa > Chordata > Actinopteri > Cypriniformes > Cyprinidae > Carassius > Carassius gibelio. Next base: position 19,937,627 of record NC_068382.1, on the reverse strand, counting down.
GTTTGAAGTTGTTTCAACAAGATTTTTTTTGTCAAGATAACAAAAAAATTTTAGGCAGCGGGGTAACAAAATATTTTTAGTTGACTCAACAAATTCTTTTTTACAGTGCAGGGGGCTCACTGCCCTCATTTATTTTCATGCTCTGCATGAGCAGTCCCCTCATTGGTTGAGACAATGTCATGTGACATTTTGTGCCTGCCTGAGGTAAAATTACCAGGTGCATCTGTATCACAATGCAGATTATTTGGCATTAAATGGAGGGTACTGCAATTTCACCGAGATGTGTGTGGCAGGTAACTCGGGCATCTGCAGAACTGTTAGTGATATGGTTGCTGATGAGGAAGAGAAAGTTATGTAGGGGTGTTAGTATTCAAATAGCATGCAGTTTTGTTGTCTATAACAGCAAGTAGCCTGTATTCTAGGAATCAAAATATACATCACAAATGCAAATAAAAATGGGACGTTCCAGGCATCTGCAACAATCCTGCCATAGAGTAGAGATAAAAACCAGTTTGTCTGTTCAGCCTGTAAAGACTGTCATTATGCTCTTTGTGCCACTGATTGTTGCTTGACTCACCCCTGCTTATTGCTTCTCAGAAAAATAGTTCTAGTTTCTCATGCTATTATGAAATCAAAGGAATCATGCCGTTAAAATAATTATCTTTTCTTTGAACACTGGAAACCTAAGAAACTTAATACAAAGGGAGTGTAAATGAACTGGGAAAAAAATCTTATGAAGGGAGAGTTACAAAGGCAGGTTTCTGTGTGCCCTCAGTATATCCTGCTGATAAGTATTGACAGGCCATAGGCTGTGGTTTTGTGATGAGGTATCATTTTACAAACATGGAAGTCTGGTTTTGGCTCAGCGTTTACGAACCTTCCGGCCATAGGCTCCTCAGATGGAACTGCATTGCAACCAGCAAAACCAAATTGCTTGAGTGGATTTTTTTTCCCAACACTTACTCATATTTTTATTCCTCCCTTCTTCTCAATCTGTCATGGTCAGTGAGTGGTATTCTGATTTTCTTCCAGGAATCCTTAAATATTCGGTGTTGGGTAATGTTGTTATTCCATCTTTACTTCTGTGTGCACTATTGGCTTTATCACATCATTTGGAAAATACCAGATATATTAAACATTATATAATACAGACCCTGAAGCTGTGTAGACAGATATTATGATAAGTCACAGGTGATCGTCTGGCATGTGTACAAGTACAGCTAAATCCTTCAAGCTTTTAAATTCCTGTGTAGTGAATTGTTATTCTCCTAAGGGATTCAAGGCGATAGGCCTAGGGATTCCTGTAAAGACAGAAATAAAATGTTGGTAAAATCCAAACTGTGTCTAATAGGTTATGGACCAAGAAGAATATTTGTCCAAAACAAATGTTAAAAACAATCAAATTCAGAATCAAATGAGGCAGCTGCTGCTGGGAAGTTGATTGCTGCAGGCCACATTTTAACTGGTTTACTTAAAACTGTGAATGTCTGTGTGAGTGACAACTTTCAGATAACCAGGTCAAGTTAAATGATTCACTAACAGGTTTTACTGCTTCTAAAGCCAAGATCTTTAATGGTGATGAATGTTGTAAAAGTATAGTCCAGCCCAGCATTAGACTGAGTGTTCATATAAATATATAGTTCTGTCGTGTTAAAATTGGATCAGTCTAGATAAAAAATTGCAATTCAAAGCATTCAAGCAGAATAGCCATTTCAGTTGCCTTTGTATTTCAGTTCCCAAGATATAAGAACTAGTTTGACCAATGGCGTGCGGGCGTTGTACGTAATTGACCAATCATGGCATGCGAGAAGGTGGGATCTACAGAGAGCGATCAAAGCAGTGCAAAGCAGTGCAACCATATGGGACTGTCAATAGAAAAACAGCCAAAACCTGGACATTTTAGGCAAATGAAAGAGAAAATTCCTTGATACTACATCTGAATTGTATATTGCTTCACTGAAGGAGTTATATAAATCAGAATGTTCAAGTTGTTCTCTTTATGGTACAGTAGGTAAATGTAACAGTAAGTAAATGGTGGCCATGACAGTAAAACAATATTTCCAATGCAAGGTTTTAAACCTAACCCTAAATACCAGTCTGTTCCTTGCACTATTTTAAAAATACTTAGAATTCTAAACAAATACAGTGTATCTATAATACTCTTTTTGAGACTGACAGTGTTTGGTCACTATCATATTAGCTTTCATTGTGTGCAAAAAAGCAGCATAAACATTCTTCATAACAACCTCTTTTGAGTTGAGCAGAATTCAAGTCATGTTTGCAATGACATGAGGGTGAGTAAATGACAACAGAACTGCATTTTGTTGCTGGGTTATTCTTTTAATATGAACTTCAAGAATTTGCTAATATGAAAGCATGTATGCCTTAAAGATGTAGGTCAGAGAAAATGCTTGAACTGGCAGACATTGTGCTTCTTTTAAGAGTCCTGCATAGTAGAAAGGTAATTGAGTTCTGAAGAAAACAACATGAGGAGCTGTATGGTGGCACTTTATTATGCCATTTCACTACCCAAGATTCCTTTGAACACTTCATTTTCCGCTCATAGTTGCAAAAGCCAGTCAGATAACCCATCCTTCATGTCGCGACAAGAGGCAACATTCAAAACGCCATACAATATCTGATGCTCTTTTACGAGAATCGCAGGATATCTGAAAGGACTTGTTGTTTTGGAGGATTCCAGTTCTTCTCATTTGAAGTGTGTTGCAGAGGAGAGGCAGTCAGTCAGACGCAGATGCTCAGAGGAGGAATGTGGCTGAAAAGCCTCTGGTTCCTGGAATGCCCCTGGCTTTATCAGGCCATAATGGAATTACCTCAGATCGGGCCCACAAAGAGGGGTTACTGGAACTGCCAAGGGCCCTTTGTTTTGACAGCACTCACACGATTATGATATTCATGCCCGTGGTGGTTCAACATTGTTTACACATATTTTGCATGTCAATAGCACATTTCTTTGCTGTGAGCATCTGTTGTTATTTGTGAATTTGATAGAACAATGGAATGTGTCTAAATGAGCCATTTGCATATTTTTTTTTCCTTCAAAATGAGATTTATAATTTTGTGGTTAGAAAGGTTGAGGGAGGACACAAAACAGAAGCAAATTTCTAATTTGATATTCACATCTGTTAATGCCAAAACTATTTGCAACAACAATGCGTGCGGCCTAGGAATCATCATTAGTGAAGGAATGTGAAGAGCGACAAGGTGGAACTGTCATTTGTGTGCGAAAGCTCACTTACTGGAAATGTCACAGTTGACCCAGTTAAAGGTAATGAGTGTCATTACATTTTTTTCAGCGTAAAATACTTTTTCTCTCCTATCCCAGTTGAATACGCAGAGACAACTATAAATAAGCCATTTGTAGGCTGATTTCCCTGAAAAGTGTAAACACTGTGGCTCTGTGGTGCTATTAAAACATTGCTCTGTTTGTTTGAGCGGCCCCACACAGCAACATCAGCTCAACCCATAGCGTGAGTTCGGGACGGAAGGGGGGTCAGATCTTCACCCCCCAAGAAAGTTAAAACAAAAGGTTGGGAGGATCTAGTTCTATGTAACCATAATGAAAATATGTTGTTCACATGCATTCTATTGCAGTCCCGTTTATGCAGTTGAACTGTCATTATGAATCAGATTAATATAGAGTCAGATTAATATAGACACAAAATCTTTAGTTTATTGGTTTTACAAAAAAAAAAAAAAAAATGATTAGCTAGCTTTAGTGGCAATGCTGTTTGACAAACCTCGACAGAAACTGAATAACTTTTTTTCTGAATATTATCTTTGCATCTACATTAGTTTATTTATTAGATATTTATAATTCTTTTAAAATGCCAACATTTCTTTAAAAGAGTTGCCATGCATAATTCATACACTGGATGGGCTATTTGGTTTTTGACCAATGACAGACATGGAAAGTTTTTGGGAAACTTGTTTGAAAACAATCATTATTTTTGCATTTGTAGTATGTACCTGTATGTTGTTGTAGAAATAATACACTTTTGCATTATTGATTTTCATATTAATTATTCAATTTAATTATATAAATTTTATTTTAGTACATTTTTATATAGAATATTTGTATATGTATTCTTTTGGCAGAAATAACTTGCACTGAATTATACACAAGATACACATTTCATTCAGTGACTATGAGTCAAACCCATGAGCTTTAGTGTCAGTAGTGCAGTTCTGTACTGTTTGAACTACAGGAACTTAACTTCTTCAGTCTAGGTTGTCACAAACACTTTAAAATGGGATATTTCACTTTTTGTTTTTTGTTTTTTAAGCAATTAACTGCAATACATTTTTTCTGAATTTACACTATGCTTTCAGGGAACGTAAAAATTGGGCTTTTCTAAAACACAGTAAAGAAAGATGTGCTCTAAAGCACCGTTATCCCCTGAGGTATCTGTAATGAGGAAAGAGTTTGCAGTGCAGGGAAGTCATGAGTCATGGTTATTGGTCAGTTGTTTGGCAGGATCCAGAATGGAGGCTTTCCCTCGAACATCTCTCATCCCGAAAAGATCTTCACACACCTCAGTCAATGTGAGAGCAACCGGGATTTTATTTATATTGATTGCCTCTTATTTCAAACTATGAACATCTTTGTTTAATTCTGAAAAATGCCCGAATAAACACTGACTATCAAGAATGCGTCATAGTAAACGCAGAGGGAAGTGGGAAATATTGCCATTGCTCACACTAGAGCTCAAGCCCAGATTCCACTGTTAGTCATCAGACAATAAAAAAGTCTCTTTCATAGACTTAAGCACTTCTGGTGCTGCTCACAGTGCAACATGCTGAACATTTTATTTACCAATAAGTCACCATGTCCTCTTTGATTGGAACCAGTATTAATTATATTAATTCAACACTGAGTCTGTCTACTGTTTCATGAAAGAAGGCATAATTCACCCACTCAACAAGTCAAATATTGTTAAAATGGCAACATCTTTGATTTCCTCTTCAGATTTTTTGTTCCACTGTGTTCAGCTTGTGTTTATCAGCTCAGTGGTTGGTGTAACTGTTCTTAGACTATCTGAAACCAAAAATGGGGAAATATTATAAAAAGCATTCTTAGTCATGCTTCCATTAACATGAATTATGAGAGATATGGAAGATATGTGAAGGACTAAGAGAGGTCTTGAAGGTTCCTCTTTGCGATGACGAATTGTTGATTTGTATCAGAACATGTCTTGTTTCAGGCACATTTTGTGGTTGGAGGAAGGAGATCTTACTAATGGGGTGTATGCGTCATTTCTCTCACTGATGGAAAGTCATTTCTTCAATGAGCTAAACTTGTTTGGACATCTCCCAGCATCACCCCTGTGTGGTAACTTCCACTCACGCACACACGACTTGATACTTGATATAACCACGTACATTGAGAAAACTCACACCCAGAGACCGCCAACCATCAGACGAAGACTGATGGTTGAGGACAGCCACAAAATACCACAGATAAACAAATCGTCAATCTCACAAGTTAAAGCCTTGTGTTTAGACTAAAGAACAGAACGTTTGGAGACTGACTTGGTATATTTTTGGTCTGGTTCAATTTACGGCCTGTAAGTGGAGAAATTAGGTCTTCATAATCAAGGGAATACTATTTTGTGCATTCTTAAGAAATAAAGTTTCCAATCTGAAACCAAAAAGGGTTTTGCAGACTTATGCCTTTATGGACAACCTTTTGAAGTCCTATAAAAACCTTTAATTCTCTAGTATTTTGGGAAACCATTTATGTAATAGTCATTTAAAGCAGTGGTTTTGAAAAATGGTTTCTGCTGTAAATGTATTCAAATGACCAGTAATTGCATAGGCTCAGCAGTATTTAAAAATATTAATAAGGCATGAGCTGAATAGTAAATGGTCTCTTGAATTTCAATGGTTTTATGCTCTTTGCAGCAAATAATACACAGTATAAAACACATTGTAGTTGACACAAACCATGTTGATCCTCACAGAACGTGAATACATATTTATTTGAGTCAGCGTCATATTTTCCATTATGTTGTTTAGAATGTTTATGGTTTTTCAAGATGAGGGTCACCTGTCTGTGTTGACATTTCTCTAATTCAGCTAACTGTCTATCAGAAAAAAAACTATTGTCGAGTCTTTTTGGACGACATCAAAAACGAAATATTTGCTGTCCTGACTGTGTTTGTGGTTAGTTGCATTGTATTTGCATTTAGTATTGTCTTTTATTTACTTCTTCATTAATTAACATTTTTAATCATTTTCATTTTCATTTTTTAAGGTTATTTGCCAAACCTAAACCACTGAGGAAAGTTTATTTTGAAAGTGCAGGGAACTATTCTATATACGATTTTGGTCTGTAATATTGACACAAAGCTTTCATCATGAGAAATGTAACATTTTCAAAGAATGAATTGCCTTTAAAAAAAACACTGAGTAATTGATTTCCAAAATTTCAACATTCCACAGGAAATGCATATAGCTGAGTCACTGAAGTTTGCAACAAATTTTCTTAGTCAATATCAGTCAGTGTGAGATTCAGTTGCTGTTATCTGCTTTTGAGGCACACTGATGGAAAATAGGGGGTGTGTGTGTTTTTTTTTTTTTTTTCAAATGCTTTCCTGGATATAACTGCTGTGTGATTAAAAAACAAAGCATATTTCACCAGCTGAACCAACCCTTCACCCCTTGAGTAAACATGGAGTCTCATTCCGGACAGCAGTGAGCCAATCCTGCGGGCAGCCTTGACCCCAGACTCCATTTCAACAGATTACAGATGAAGCAGTCACCACACATGACTGATGGCCAGTAATACAAATGACCACAGGGACAATGCATGAGGAATCGTGTGTAGGTCACTGCACTGGAGAATGTGTGAAAGAACAGTCCAGAAAGGAATAATTCAGAATCCGTCTTTTTTTATTTGGTTTGTCCAACTTTTTCTTTAACATCACTTGAGAATGTTAATGTCAGTTACGTCAGAGCATCTGTACAAAGTTCACATGATCACATTTTTACAGTTGCAAGAAAAAGTTTGTAAACCCTATGGAATTAATAGCAATACTCCTAAAATGTGGCCTGTTCTATTCACACTTGTAGACAAACACAATCTGATTGAATTAATAAGATAGAAATTAAAAATTTGTGTTTAGGATATTGAGTAATTATTTAGAGAACATGCTGATAAAAGTAAGCGAATATGCATGGTAAATACTTTTCCAAAGGGTTTTAAATCTTTAAATCCAGATTTAAATAAAAATAAACTTTATTATTATTATGGTCTCTGATTTGCTGACTTGTGCACTGCGGTTAGGCATTAAGTTTTATGCACAATAGCAGTGTCTCTTTAACTTTACTGGTTTGTGAGCTGTTTACAGACCTTTGTCCCATAGCCGGATTGCATTTGAACTTGCTTTATCTTTTTGAAAATGCTTCCTGTATAGTACAAATGAAATATAATTAGTCTTCCTGTTTACTGCTGCAGATTTAAATAGCATGAAGATGAGAATGTACTTTGTTTAGACAATTTTACACATGTATGCATACAAACAAACATGTCTGTGTGCATTTCACAAATCAAAAGTCAAAGTGGGGCTGGTAAAAAAGGCTAATGGTGAGTTTTTATCTCACAGTTCTGACTTTTTTCTTGCAGTTGTGTTTATATCTTGATTGTGTTTACATCTTACAAATGTTTTTTTTTTTCCTTTGTATTCTGAGTATAAGCCTCACAATTGCAAGAAAAGCCGGAATTTTTCATTTTTTGTTTTTCTGTGACAGAAACCTCTGGATGAGCGCTGATGATGGAAGCGGGTGGCGTGAGAGGGCACATCTGTTCCTAAGAGTGACTCACATCTCTCTCTCGTCTGTTTCATGGCCCGTGTGAGCTGTCCTGGAAATCAAAAGCTCTTAATCCATGAGAACTAAAGGAAGACGGTGTCCACAGCAGATTCCGTCCATTTTGTGTTCCTTTCTGTCTTTTGTTCGCCTGTGTGTGTGTTTTTATACTTACTGTAAGACTCCAACTGTCAAAGGTTTATCATTCGTTCTTTCAGTCTCAGTGGGTGGTCTACTACAATTGCCCACATTTACAGTAAGTTTCTGTGGTTTCTTTCTTTCTGGTGGTTTAGATATTATCTTCACAAACCAGTGTCTCTCAATGAAACTTCAGTGCAGTCCAAAACTCTGTCTGGGACTTCTGGGCCACATGTGTGAGAATGAGTCATAGAAAACCTCAACGTTTGCCCATTGTTAACATCATTGAGCCCCTCCTGCTCCCCATTTTCTCTTTTTTTTTTTCAGGTAATTATTCAACATCTCTCCTTTTCTGACCTTGTTGTGAGTCAAAAAAAAACCCTTGAAACCAATCATCAAATAAATGACATACCATATTTTCTCCTGACTTACTACTGCTAACTCAAAAAAATCCCTGGAGGATTGAAGAGTGTATTTTTTACTTAAACTGTCTATAATAATCTATATTCTTTACTTTTTTTAAGGCCATTACAAATTTGACAGTGACCCTGTTCACTTTGTACATATTTTATAACTTTCCATTATAATGGAAATTACTGCATTAGCTTTATTGCAAAAAAAAAAAAAAAAAAACCTTTTGAATATAATATGTGCTTTATCACCGCTAGATATGATTGAAATAAACTTTTGCCAAGCATTTTGAACAAATGCATCATTTATACAGCCATTTGTGTGTGTTTTTGTGACATCATCTCTATTAATTCTAACAACCTAAAGAGGAATTTAGAGTTTTGCTCTCAAAAAATCTGATATGCCCTACTTAGAGCTCATAAATATTGCAACTTACAGTACATCCTAACATGCTGCAACCAAGCTATGTTCCAGCAATTCGTTTTTCGGGGAAAAGTTGTGCCACGTGTGCTTCTGAAAGAAAATGTTAAGCAAACAAAGCGATTTGCTTGCTCATATTTTACTGTGTGTTAAGAAATCTCAGCCTACATGAAATAGAACTCGTTTGTCCGTGTGGCCCCAGCCCTGCCGTTGCCATGGAAACAGCTGTGTTGTTTTGGAGCGTTTGCGTATGTTCCCGGATGAGTGGACTCAGTGCTGTAAGATCAATGTTTTTAAAAGAGTGGAGCAGCTGTTATTGGCTGCCCTCGTTTTGGCGTCACAGAGAAAATGCAGCTCGTCCGACCTACTGTCCTGTTACAGTCATCATTGCTCCTTGTGGAATTTGGCCTATATTTTTACGCGGAGAGCATTATGCTTATTTTGCAGAGTTTAGTCACTCTGAACTTATATGTGTGGAAACTGTAGAGAATGCTGGCTTTCTGTGATGGTGCCGAGATGTTTGACCTACAAAGTCTCATTAAAATGGTGTGATTGTGGTGTTGTGTTAGTGACTATTTTTGACTATTGCAGCTACACCCTTTACTAACAGGTGCATAAAATCAAGAATGCAGCCATGCAGTCTCCTTAGACAAACATTTACAGTAGAATGGGGCACTTTTTGTTCCAGTATGACATAAAGGTCTATAAAGAAATGTTTACTGAGTGGGGTATGGAATAACTTGACTGGCTTACATTGGCAAGCCAAGGTGACTGCCCTGTTGAGCCTTTTCTCCAGTAATTTTTTTTTTATTATTGGAAATTTTTATTATTATTATTATATTGTTATAACTTTTAATATATTTATTATTATTATTTTTGGTGATGTATTTATTTTTGACAATGATAATAATATTAATAATTTAAGTATTAAAATACATTTTAATTGACTGTCAGTATTATTAAACATCAAGACAGCAATAAGACAAACAATGTTTTTGTTATTATCATTGCTAAAATTAACAAATATTATTTATTTTATATATTTTAATAAATTATGTGCAATAAATAGATTTTTCAATTATTGTATTATTATAATTATTATTATTATTGATGATGATTCTTTTAACGACTGAAGTGATTTATCATATTTTTAATGAATGGTAATTAATACAATTTAATTGACTGTATCAGTTCTGTTAAACATCTAGCTATAATTTTATTTAGAATAATAATAATCTTTTTTATTTATTTAATTAATTTATTAAGTAGTGGAGAATATATTCGAGAAAGCACACCACAGGGCAGTTACTTTTTTTGTGCAACATAACTGTTTAACCAGCTGACCGTCTGTTGTCACTACAGAAGAAAATGGAGTGTTTGTGTAAGTGTGCCATGGGTCTCCTTGGGGCCCGGATTTCACCATATTTCTGGTAATTCAGACCAGTCCGATGTTTCTCGTTGCCAATGCATACACGCTCCCAAAAGTACACAGACAATTGCAGGATTTGCGGGATACTGTTTGTCCTAATGTGACACATCAGCATGAGGTTCACACAGTGCTTTTCATGCTTTGGAAAATTGGAGCAGTTTACAAGATCGAGTCATTCATGATAAGTCAAATCCCAGATGATCTCATCCTGACCTCCCACCCCACAGGGAAAGATCAAAAACAGTTGTTACCCCGTCAAATCAGTTCTGAAATCTCTGGGGAAATGACCAGATGCAGAATACCAGGTAAAGTTAGAGATCAGTGTTTCCAAGAACACATAGCAAGAGTTTTATGTTGGTCTTATTGTGATTGAGTAGAGTAAAAGGAGGGGAAGGATGTGAAGCAAAATGAGATGACAGCCAAGTGGGGAAGACGATAATGATGGTAAACATTTAAAATGAGAGAGAGTTAATAATATAAAAGAAGTGTTCGACTTATTTCATGATTTTTTATTATTTATATATATTCTAAATGTTATTATTGTCTGACTTTATGTGGAAAACAGAGGGTGATAAGAAGTTTCTTAATCTAAAAGCTGCGGTAGGTAACTCTTGACGCTCTAGCGGTTAATAAACAGAACTGCTTGCGGAAGAACATCGTAGCCGGAACTACTTCTCTCTGTTTATGTCTATGAAGAATCACAAAGGTACTGGGTTACTCTGCCGCGGTACCCCCGAAGCAATCTAAAATAGTCTGAATATAAACACTTATTATAGATGTACCCTAGTGATTCAGGACAAGCTAAAAACACGGTTTGGAAAATGGATTCATGGTGTACTCGCTTATTATATACATTTTTCTACATTTTGAACACAAACAAAGTTACGGACCGCAGCTCTAATTGGTTGTTTCTTACCGGGAGCGATGGAGTTTCTGCAAATGGCAATAGGAGCACTGGGAGGAGCCAGAGGAGCTTGATTTTTTCACAGATTATCTGTCTCATATTCTACTGTCAGGACATAATGACAGGTTTAACAAATATGTAAAAAAAATATTTTTACAAGAGTTACCTACTGCAGCTTTAAAGCTGAAATAAAAATTGCAAGAATATCTTAGACACTCTTTCTTTGCCAGACAATGACAACTCCATCTTTCTATATCCTGTGATTTTTGTATGATACTGCCTTTTTTTTTGTTAAGTTTGGTGTTTTCTGCATCTTTAGAGTACGCTGACAATAATGCGTTCTTGCAGGCTTTCTATTTTTTGTGGCTGTGGTATTTTCAGAATATTTTCAGGAAGGAAGAAATATTGTATAATGGCTGTTCCGTTTGCGTCAGTGTTGCAGACAGCGCACTAGCAATCTCTTTTCCAGGGGTGGCACACAAGAGGAACAGAAATTGGGAAACTGCGGAGAGGATGCACACTTCCTTGATCCATTTACAGTGATGTTGATTTCATGAAAAGTTTCAACAGAAGTGGTTTCTCTCTGGCATGTCTTTGTCTAATGTATTATTTAAATATAGTCACAATTCAAAGGTGCTCAAAGAATCTGTCACACCCAGGTTAGTTTCTGGTAAGTAAGACATTCATGTTTGAGGGAAATAACATGCTTGCATACCCTATAATTAGACGGATGCATCAGAAACATGCCGTGACTGCTCATTAATGCATTTCAGAAGACTACTAATGTCTAATGCATCTTTGAAAGGTCAGACTGTGTGCAAGTAGTTCATTGAGGCTTTAGGTCGGTTTTATACTGCTTGCTAAAGTACAGTACAGTTTCAGCCTATTTGCACAGTGCAAAGAATTTTGCAGAAAGTACTGTAGAAATTGCCAGTAAACCAATGTATCACTATCTTTTGCTTTAATAGGCTTTTATGAACCAACATAACAATGGTGAATTTATCTTCGATTGTGTGAAAAAGGTGGGGGTGGGGGTGCCAGAATAATTCTGTAAAAGAAAAAGATTTTTTTTAAATGAAAAAAAAAAAAAAAGAACTGTCCAAATAATATAAAAGGTACACTGTGTCATACACACAAATACAAAAACACCATCATGGTAACACACATGACACTAAAATAATGTAATAAACATGAATTTAACAACATTAGTTGTAGCATAAAAGCATAAAAAGTATTAAAAACCAGCAAAGTAATAAAAAACACAATTATGCACAATAAGTACCATTAAATGTGAGTTGCCACATGGGTAATTCTGGGAATGTAAGTTCATGGAGTTTCTTTTACAAACTTCAACAGCATTTTACTGTAAAATGACATGTTACAATTGTTGAGGTTAGATCTAGTGAGGAAACTTACTGTTAACCACTTACTGTTAGCACATTTTTACAGTGTTTTACACTGTAAACAAATTTAAAATGTTTCCAGTACCATAAAGGTTCATTCATTCTGAACAGTATTTAATTTTCATTGTTAAGAGTTGTATGTATGGGATTGCTTGCACATGTAGGTGAGAGGTCGGCTTTATGTTTTCACCATTAGACATCTGACAGAACAAATACATGTATTGATTTGACTCAATCCATTAATGGGTCAGTGAATCAGTTGTGTATGATGACTGAAACAGATTAGTAATATTATTCTAAAATACCAACATGTCCATTTTTGTTCTCATTTAAGTTACTTACCTTAAGTGTCCCACACATCTGCAAAAGCTGAAGTGACCTGACGCTTTCTGTGTTTGCTTTCGCAGATACGATTGTTATTAAAGTTGTTAGTTGCATGTTATAATTATTTAAAATTACCTCAGTAATAAAATAATACTAACATTATTTAATTTATTTTGTAAGTTCGAGCTATAATTGTTCAGACTGTGAATTAAATTGAATCAAATTGAATGATATTTTATATTTTCCCCACCTTATTTAACATGACAAAATGTGTGTGAAAATTTGAGCACAAATGCGTGTGGATTTTTATGATTATTTTATTATACATGCCATTGAAGAATGAATTGTTTGTTCACACTGGATACAAGATGACAGATGAGCCCTACTCAACAATAATTGAAATTAACAGGTGCTTAGTCATATTAACACAAATAATGAGTCAATCTTTTGAAACACCCTTGACATCAAGGCTGAAAATTGGAGACACAATTAAACAGTTCACTTCAGTTGTCTACTATGCTTTATGAAGTTGATGGTAGATTAATGACTTGCTGAAATGGCCCAAACATAATGCGATCCCTTATTCCAATTCTGCTTAAAGGAATTCATGTCTATCCAGTCATGTGATTTTTATTTTTTCCCCTATGAAACATAAGTAAACTATTTGTGGAATGATTTTAACCGTTCATGTCAAAGCTACATAACAATAGTCCATGTGACTGTAAAGCATTCAGATGACTTCAAACACTAATAGTGCATTAAATAGTGCATGAATCATATGAAATGCTACGTTTAATACTATGTTGTGTGATCTGACAGCCCATGGTCAATTTGTTATTTTGTGTTTACACAGAAATAAACATTGTATGGGTTCGGAAGGACGTGAGAATAAGTAAATAATGACAATAAATCAATGAACAATGACAATATATGAAGAACAGGTTTGTCAGGAACCAGTGCTGCTTTCATAAACACATATAATTGTTTGTGTATTAGCCTATGTTGATAAATGGACTTAACTACTCACCTGTAGGATTAGGGTATAAGTATTACACATATATTCTGAAATTTAGTGATTCTTATTAATCACGGTTTATAAGAAAATGTGCGCATGTAGAACTTTTAGGCTAAATGTTTTATTACCTTGAGAGGGGGTTATTTTTGAATGATGAATAAACTGAAATTACACTATCAGCAAATGGAGCTCACGGACACATTGTGATCTCATTTTCAGGAAATGTGAGGATTTCGAACAGAGGTTGAAACCAAGTTTTTCTTTAAAACTCTAAATGTGGGCTGTGGTCACTGTTATAGGAATGTCTTTGGTAAAGAGAGAAGAGAAACACCATATCAGATATCAGTTCAAATCGAAAAGAGCTGCGCCGCCCTTGGAAAGGCGCTGCGTGTGTTCCAGTAAGCTGACAGTCCATCACCGCAGGTCAGAAGGTGAGACGGAAGTGAAAACACTGCAGGGCAAACAGCCAAGCGATCTGACTGGCTCTGAAAAGCTTTATTTCTCGTACTTTTCTTTCTTACATTTCTCTCCCCACTCGAATGAGCGTTAATAGTCCTCTCAGCGATTTTCAACGCACGGGTGAGATTTCTTCCAGTCAAAATACGCCTACATGTAACCTGTTCTCTGTGCGAAAAAACACTTCAGGCAGTTGCGTGTGGGTCTGCGCAGCAGTTTATTTAAGTTGGAGGAATGTGTAGCAAACCTTCAGGTGTTACCTTCTCTCTGTCCAACACAGCAGACAGGAAACCTCTCTCATCTCTCTGGTTTCCTGTGCTTAGATCTTACAAAAGCTCTGCAGACTCTCTCTCTCTCTGTTTTTTACATTGTCTGTATCATTTTGGTTGCTTGGCTTTGTTTGAACTTCATGGCTGGACCTTTTTTATTGTTCATGTTTACAATTCAAAACTCACGTTGTCAGTAACACAGGTTAGCTGTTCACCTTGTCAACACAGAATTCATTTTTTTTTATATCATCACATCCTTTCAGCTCTGTTGTCCACTTAAGATAGACATTTCAAATCAAATGCGTCAGTCGAGGGAAATAGGAGAGATCCTTCCCGATCACTTTTGTGCTCTATTACAGTCAGCTGTAATCTGAGTACGGTGTGGAATTCAGGGATGTCTGATCAAGAGATGTTGAACGTGAGAAAGTTGTCTGTTCTATTGTTTAGGGCGATATGTGCTTCCTGTCTTGAGATCAGCTGGCACAAAGTCATTGTATCTTTCTCAAACCTTCAGACAGGGTCAAACATAAATTCGGTGACTTATTCAGCTCTTATTTCTGACATAAAATCTCAAACTTTTGAAATCTATGAAAGGAGAACTCACTGTTCCAGGTAGAGCAGGTTTCAGGTTTACGCTCCCTTGCCAACAGTCTTCTAAAGTTACAGTATACAATGGCCGAATGTTAGAAGCCATTTTAAAAATTTGTGATTCACAACACAACTAAAACAGCTTTAAAAACATTTTTTTTAAGTAAGCAGCTTAAAAAGAGAGACAGAGAAATAATCATAATTTAAGCTGAAGTAGAAATATTTCGGATTCTTTGTACTGTAGTTCATTATTGGGAATTTGCCAATTAAACATAATTTTTAAAGATTAAGTTTAAAGCTGAAGCTTAGCCAACCATAAATGCTTCATACCTGCTTTGAAATAGTATTTTACATTATTGATTGATTGATTGATTGACTGATTGATTTAAAGCTGACTATACATACTTCGTACATTGCCTATCAATTATTTTATTGTTTTTATTTATAAATTTGTTATGATACTTGTATATAAATGTTATCTCAATTTTTCTAAAAATATATATTTATATAAATCCAGCCATACATTTTATTTTTCAGAGTTTTAAGAATGCATTTTCTATTATTTGTTTTAAATTTAAAATGTATAAAATTATAAATTATAAAAAATTCTTTATTTGTATTTATACATTATTTATTTAAAGCTGGCCTTACGTATTTTGTAAATCTCATAAAATATATGAATTCAAAAATTAGTTAAATTTTACAAAAATTTTGTCTATATAAAAGTAGCCATAAACATTTCTTACTAGCCTTGCAAAATGTATTTAGTATTGTTTCTTAAAAATGCATTCATTATATATTCCTTATATATATATATATATATATATATATATTTTTTTTTTTTTTATGACACTTGAAAATTATTTTTTTATAGTATTACTTTTATCATTTCTATTTTTACATCATTCTTATTTAAAATTTTTATAGCATATATATGTATATAAAGCTGGCCTTGAAAAAAATATTGTTTGTTTTATTTATTTAAAAAATACACACACATGCATGATTCCAGAAGAATGTGCATGTTGTTACAGATTTTGTCGTCTTGTGTGTCTTTATAAACTACACTAATGGTCAATCAAAAATGCACTAATATTGCACAAAAATAGATAATTCTGTTGCATTTTAAATGTGCATGTTTCATGTGTAAGTGTAGAGTTCAACAACCAAAACTGTGCAGACACTGACCCAAACAAAGCGAAAATTGAAGGGATGGAGAAGGAGAGGGTGCAGAAAAAAGCAAGTAGCTAGGAGGGGGAAATGAGTTCTTACAGTAAAGGAACGTGTGAGTTTGTGCATGAGCTCCCGCTCTGCACCTCCCCTTCCTGTCTAAATGTGTCCTCTCTCACACACACACACTGCAAGAGCAGTAAAGAGTCAACTCAATTAAAGAGCCTCTTTCCTGGAAACTGGGCTCTGATGGCACAGGGAGGTATGAAGGGAATGGGAGCCATGTGTGTTAGATGGGGAGGGGGATAGTTGGACTTTGTTTCTTTGCAAGTGTGTGTGCATGTGTGCATACACGGGAAGCTGAAGGCGGCATGAAGAGCAAGAGAAGAACAGATGGAAATGAGGACAGGGAAGGAGCTAGAATGACAAAATGAAATCCCGACATTACAGCCCTACTGTCAGTTTGAAATCAGGACAGAGGGAATCTCTGCCCTTTCTCTTGCTCCCTGCACAGCGGCCCCTCCTCTTCCTCTCTCTCTTTCTTTCAGACTTACTCAAGTAATCCCTCAAACCATTAGCTGTTTGACCACAGAGTCCCTGTTGTAAATCTGTCCCACGAGGCCTCTTTTCATCCCAGCTTGCATTCTGTGACCCCTGTCCCACAGGGGACACCGGTCCAACCAGCAGTCCTTGCACAAAGCAGACTGTCCACGTGAAAGACACCTAATCAGGTTCAGTGTCTTCTCTCAGGCGGGTTTAGGAAATCAGTGTGTCTTTAATATACTGCATGTTTGCACTAGACACATTATTGTTTTTCTTTCAACTTCTTTTTCTAGCGAATGGCATCACACTGCAAAAAAAATAATAATAATAATAATAAAAATAAAAATATATATATATAAAAGATCTGCTTCCAAAAGTTAATATAAGAATTATAGGGGGGGGGGGGGGACAAAGAAATATATATATATATATATATATATATATATATATATATATATATATATATATATATATATGATTATTTAGATATATAAAACACATTTTTAATAACAAAAAATAATTTTAAGGCTGGTAAAAAAAAATTATAAAACATAATACATATGTTACTGTAAAATAACAAATAGGCAGTCCCATCTTGAATTGATATTATCAGCTTGATATGAATACAATTTCCAGATCCAGGCCGCCAACTCCCTTTCAAGTGAAGAATCTCAGCAGCTGTTTATGAGCACTATTCTTTTATAGCTCACCTTTAAGCTGTAAGCTTTTAAAAAGTCACTGTGTACACTAAAGTCTCTAGGCTCACGGCATCCCTGGACATTGTTTTAATGATTCAGAAAAGATGAAACACTCTCTGGCCAACTGGGATTTCGATATGGAGATTATGATCATCATTTTTTGGTAATATTACAGTATTGTATATTAGCACCATATATTGTGTGCTTTTGGGATATGATAGAGTGCTTGGACCCCTAAACAGTGAGCATGATGTCAGACAAGGTGAGGATTGGTTTTAATATTCGTTTTATATATATATATAATTTTTTTTTTTCTGGTCTATTCAGACGATCCAACATAAATTGAGAAATCCCATACAATATATATATATATATGTTTTTAAATCTTTCCTATTTTGGTATTCAAAAGATTTTAAACCAAACACAAGAAGTCGTGAAAGAGGACTAAATTTGCAGCACTGTTTTCATACACATAAAGAGTCACTTGAGCGCTTGAACGGACAAACAAAATTACCTCAAAAGAGCATTTTGGGTAGTATCCTCATAAGCAAAGACTTCACTGAGAAAAAATATAATTTTTATAACAATAATATAAACTGTTGGGAGAAAATCTGCAGAAAATGCATGCCAGATCCAGGCTTTTGATCTTTATGTAACTTTATTATTATTATTATTATTATTATTAAATTACAAAATGTCATGAGTCAAAAACAAGAAAAACAATATCTCTTTATTTCTTTTCATTCAAAATGTTAATAATAAGAATGATAATCCATTGCATATTAAAATAGAATATTATAACTGGAATGAAAATTGACTATTATGTAACATTCAGTTGTCTTTTTGTTTTTTCTTGCTGAAGGTAGCCAATGACTGAAAAGTAGTTTGTCCAACAGTGTGCAAGAAGGTGGAATCTACAGAGAGCAGCCAAAGCAATATAAACGCATATATAATATGAAAAAAAAAAGATAAAATCCAGACATTTTAAGCTATTTAGAAATCCCAGGCAGGACATGTCTGGAAAATCTGGTCTACCTAACAATAGTTAGGAAAATGCATAAATCATATCACCGATAGACCAGCACTGATCTTGAATTGACTTCTCCAGTGATTAGAAAGAGAACATTCTTGATCACTTGTTTTATATGATATAATCACAATATAGAGAACAGGTGGTTTTCACAACTACTAACAGGACCAGTGTGAAGTTAATCGATTAGTCACTGGCTTGATTCAATGGCAGTAAACCTCTTTGCGACAAAGAACATCTGTACATGTCATAAGCCTTTAATAGTGCACCGATCACAGTCATGATGGTAATGAAATGCACTCATAGTTTCTCAAGGTTATATTATAAAGTTGCAAAGTTTTTGCATCAAAAAAAGCATACGCTCTTCTGTGTCACTCGTGCAGCAAGGTTGCGCTGTTTTCGTTCAAATTAAAGCGAAAATACACATAGAAAACATATCCTTGCATCGCAGCTGACCAGAAGAGTGTATGCAGTTTGCATTCAGCAGAGACAAATTGTTGAATAAAGTTATTTTTGTTTTCTTTGCATACAAAAATATCTGGTTGCTTCATAACATTACGGTTGTACCACTGATTGCAGATGGACTATTCTAACTTTCTGGACCTTGACATTGTTATTTATTTGGCATTCAATGGGACAGTCACAATCCTCTCAGTTTTAATACAAAATCATCCAAATTATGTTCCGAAGACGAACAAAGATTTTACAGATTTGGAACGACATGGGGGTAAGTGATAAATGACAAAATTTTTATTTTGGGGTGGAGTAACCTTTTAACATAATGTTTTAATTCTGTATGATTATAGGCAGACTTGATTACAGACTTTACAAAGATGTTGTGAGTTTCACAAAAAGGAGTGGATCTATGCTCACACACACAAAGGCCTATACGAACTCACGCACACATTTGCAGAGTCTTCCCTAGACTCCTGCAGCGGGTCAGGATGTATAAAAAATCGGCCTCGCATTCCTTTCCTGTTGAGTCAACCACAATATAGGACTGACACAGGAGAGGACTGGACTGTTTCCCAGCATGCACAACCCCTCTGGAGTCCCATTACTTTCAGTCATTTAGTCAGATGCAAACACAAACATACACATATTATGTCCATGATGCCCGGTCTACCATGCGGTTCATAACTTATCTGATTATCTGAGTATCAACATGGCCAGGCTTATCCTAAAATTTGCAAAATTCAGGGCAAAAACATAAGCATATCTAGACATTCGGCAGGCGGCTCAACAGAGTATTGCTTCCCCAGGTTTACAGTAACCGAATCAGAAGTGAGCAGATTTACTGTAATGCCTCAAATGGAGGCGATACTGACAGCAGTAAAACATAAACATCCTGTAGAGACATGCTGCAACTGTGTCTTATGTGCAGACACGTCCATGTATATTCAGAAATGCTGTGGAGAGTGCATGCGTAATGCTCAGTGTGAATTATGTGTAAAACATTTCAAAACGGTTGTTTTGGGAAGAGGGTGGTCAGGAACTTTCTGAAACCGAGGGCTTTGTGTTTTTGACGGGCGTGGGCCTTGACCAAATGGGGCATGGACTCAATGACTGCAGCTTTGTTTTGAAAACACAAGAGAGGGAGGAAAAGAAGAAGATAGGCCCAAAAGAGTGTAAAGAAGAGGCGGAGACTTCCCAAATACCGTAAAAAGAACAGAGCGGGAGATACCACTTAGAGTTGTGAGAAGAGACTGTTCAGTGGTTCCCCATGCATGTATATAAATATTAACATATTTCTCAGAATCTAAACAAGCTGTGGAGTAAATCTCGAGTCGTGGGTATTACCTTACTCTGGCCCTTCTGGGAAAACACACACACCTCATTGCTTATGCTTGGCTGTCTGGTATGAATGTGAATGGAATTTACCCATAATGCTGAAGCAAGAACTGGTGTAGATAAATGTGCACATATTTCATTGTGAAAAATGCTTCAGTGTTCTTCGTGCCCATAGCCTACAATTAAATTCAATGGGGTCCAATGTTGTTTTGTCTTTTGCAGAAGAAAGTCACAGGTTTTGGAATGACTTGATGGTGATGTAAATATTTATTTTTTGATAAGTCATCTGAGGATGCTTATAAATATGCCTTTATTTTCCATTCTGCTATAGGAACTCATATGTTATTTGAATTTTCATGTGTAACTATGCAAATCAAAAATTAAGGAAGCTGAAGATACTGATCAGTGAAAACTTACCAGGATCTGCTTTAATACCAGTTTATGTAGTCTGGATGCAATTACTTGAATTAGCTTTTATTTTAATAGCTCATCAAAATATTAGAAATTCAGTGATATAACCACACCGTTTCATATAAGCACTACTGATTTAAAAAAGACTTTGATTATGTAATAAAAATTAGGTTATCTCTCAATTGCACATGCACTTTCCTACTTCTATGATTAAAAGTCTGCACTGTAAGTCAGAAATCTTATCGTGTCAAGCTCTATTGGCTTTTCTCAGGAAGTTTATCAAGGCCTATTGATTTTTTTTTTTTTACTTTGGCATTTAATGGTTTGTGAGTTACAACTTTTACTATGTGTTAATTACCCTCTAATATGAGGACGAAGATCTGATAAAAGCCCTTAGTTAAATGGAGAGAAAATTAATTAAGAGAGCGGTTAATCATTTAAGTAACTGGATGCGTACAAGCAATGCTCAGTCTGTAAAAAAAATAATAATAATAATTGTATATATATATATATATATATATATATATATATATATATATATATATATATATATATATTGTATTGTATTGTAACTTTAAATAGAGTTGCAATATTAATTCAAATGACTGGTACTAGAAGAGATAAAAAAATGTAAATATGAGTGATGAAAAGCTGTGCTGTGTCCATTTTACGCCCTTATTTTTTTCTATGAGGAATGAAGAGTGACCAGGATTAATCCATAGAGACCATTAAAAACACTCCGGAGAAAAAGAGAGAGGCAGATGTTTTAACTTTGAACAAAAGAGAAAGCACTGAGTGACATCCTGTACACACACCTCAAGGTAAGCCTCAGACCTGTTTTTCTGAAAACAAGAGCAGTTGTGGTATATTTGTGTGTGTGTGTGTGTGTGTGTGTGTGTGCATGACTGGAGGAAAATATTTTCTGCAGCAAACGCCACATTAAAAATCATGCATATTGAAATTACATGCACCCCGAGGCCAGCCAGAATAACCATTGTTTTATACACAGAAAAATGCGAGGCACATAGCTGGGTCCATTTTGTAAAAATAGTGCTCTTTAATATAAATTATGGAAATATCTTATAAATATAAATATGTGCAAAGATTCTTGCTGCATTTTCTATGTTAATGCCTTAGTTTTCTGATCTTCAAGCTTGCACTGCGGTCATCAGACCAGACCTTAAGATGAGACATCTTTATAAAAGACAGAGTAAAAAAACATGCTGTCCTGTTGGTGGCCACACATGTAAACACCTTGATTTTACAAAATATGAATACAAAAAAAATGAGAGGGAGAGAGAGCGAGAGAGAGAAACAATCTACAAGTGGAACCACAAGCCCTTCCATAGACTCATAATACATTCAGTGAACAGCAGACGTCAAGTCCTGCTAGTGAAACAAACACTGTGTGTCGTTGTTATTGAATGAGAATTTTGAAGCACACAAAGTACAAATGCTTCTCCGTGTGATCAGAGAAACATGGTCCTTCATGTCTAAGACCACAGTAAATCAGTTACTAAAGATTTTTCATACTGTGCTTGTACTTGCTTCACAGTATATGAATCACAATTCATATATATACACTCATATCGTCAACAATGTTCAACCTGCCTTTTCCTAGCACAAATGAAACCACTGTTTGCTTTGGCTCCTGTCATGAACAAAGTAACAACAGTCCACTAAGGGGCCGTCTTCTCCAGAGAGGGCTAAGGGAGGTCAAAGGCCTGAAGTAACAGGCCTCTCGTCTGATCAATACGTTCACTCTAGTCCTTTTTTCTTGACCCCACACACAGTCACCATAGCAGACAGTGTCGGTCGTGAACGGTAAGTAGCCACCCCGTTTGCGCCCCCACGCCCACTTATGAGGCAATTACACTTGGCAAGAAGCAGTGGAAATGTGTATGTCATTGCAAACACCCAGCTCTCGCTCCTTCCTTCCAAGAGAAAGTCAAAAAATGTTGAGCTGGAGAAAACAGACTTGAGAGAGTGTCTCCCGATCAATGATGAATGGCTGGACCGTAGCCATAGCAGCACACTTAACTCCTGTACTGATCAACTATCTCTTGTGTTTATCTTCAGCAGTCCGACTGGCCGCTGGAACGCGGAAGTCCATTCGTGTCAACAGCTGCTGAGATGTCAGATGCACTTGAGTTGGAGTACGTATCTCGTGCTGTCCTTCAAAAGTCAACAATCCAGAAGTCGAAGGCACGGCTGGCCTGCAATACAGACGGATGCCAACGTGAGGAGCGATAAACTCCAGTCAAGCGCCTTATTCTTCTACCCATGTGGCTCTTCTCATCTGAAACCCCTCAAGAATAGCTAGATAGGAGCGTCATACTCCTGGAGGAACTCTTGGAGTGTATGAGGCAGTTGGTCCCGTTTGGTGGACACATCTATATGACCGTTTAAAGTCTTTCGACATAGGTGCTGCAGACTGGACATGCTAGAGGCCAGAGGACGCAGTAGCTCCAAAGGGATCTTCTCGCCACCAGAGAAGATGTAGTAAGCACTTCCGTCTGCGCTGCTTCCACTTTCTCCATCCTCTCTGGCTTTTGAAGAGGTCCCCGTCCCAGAGGATGGCATGTAATGATGAATGAGTTTGAGGACGCAATCGAAGCGCGGCACCGCCTGCTCGCTCTGAGGGTCGGTCTGCAGGAAGAAGGAGACGGAGTCACATTGGATGCGCAGGTTTTTGGTGCCCGTGGTCGTTTTCACGCTGAGTGTGAAGAAGTGGTGGTGGTCCGAGCTGTCACGCACCAAGAAGGTGCCTGGGGGTTCGGTGCTCAGCAGTGCGCTGGCCTCTTTCCCGCCCACGGTGTTCCAGTAGAAGCCGCTTTCTTGAAGTTTGCGCACAGCTGCAATCACCATCTGATACTGCGCCCGAGAACTGAAGGTCTTGTACCGGTGGGGGGGCAGGCGCGCGCCGCCTTCAAAGGGGCTACTGCTCATCGCGCTGTCAAACCTACTGTGTGTTACCATGGCGCTCTGCCCACCCCCTGTACCACCCGGCAACCACTGGTGCTGGGGGTCCAGGGCCGAAGGGCCGTCCCAGCCAGGGTGCTGATGCACTGGAGAGCACCAACACAACGTCCCGAGCTCTGGCACCTCTTCCACATCCAGATGAAATGACGCCTCGGTGGGTATAGAAGGCAGCTGAAGGAAAACCAAATGGAAAATGTCAGCATCAATCAAACAGTGAGAACAACAGAAGCCAGTGCCAGCAGACTTACATATGCTATGACATCACTTTTATAAGGGCCATTCATAGTTCTAATAACTCGATTGGTTGTTTCTCACAGGTGTTTCTCAGCATTAAAGCCCAACCCTCCGGCTCACATGTATGCATTTCAGTGATGTAATCGTCCCATTTGGAGATAAACTATGGCTGTTTTAACTTCTTTAATTAGTGTCTTGTTTTTAAACTAGTACTTATTTTTTTAAGTAATTCAGTAGTAGTGATTTATCTCATCGTTGTGCTTTATGAACCTTATGTATAAACTTAACCATTAGATGCTAGTACTTATTCCAATAGCGACTAATATATATTCAATCATTACGTCCTACTTTTCTACTAGTCACTATCCCAATACCAATCCCAATCTGGTAACAAATTGATATTTTTTTTTACTGAATAATGCATCTGTGGTTTAAATCAGCTATTCATATTTGACTAGTATGTACACCAATGTTGAAGGCACCTTTTCCAGTTTTACTGATACTTTTGCTGCTAGTCAACCTCCCAATACTCCTGATAACAAGTTACTATTTTTGTTAATGATTTACATGGGAATCTGTAGTTTTGATAAACTACTTGCCATTCACTAGTGTGTATGCCATCGCTGCTGGAACTGTTCCAGTTTTACTAATACTATTGTAACTAGACATTATGACAATACTACAAGTAAGTGAATTCTAAAGGGATCTGTGGTTTAAATATCTTATTTTCATAACTTCCCACTAGTATGTATCTAACTCTTTGTTACTGTTCCATATTCTGCTTCTACTAGAACTAGTGGTACTAGTTAAGCAAGTAATCCAATAAATATTAGTTTTACATGTCACTATTAGATGAGCAATAGAGAAAGATGCCAGAAGCGTTAAAACGGCGTGCAGTGGATAAATTAACTAGTTGCTAATCGAAGCTTTATTTTTAGGAAATGCTCGACCATGTAAACCCGATATTGACTTCGATCGCTCTTTCGGGCTATTAGAAAACAGGTTATGAATGAGGTCCTTCGGTTCGTTGTGAATAACCTAATTTCTCATTCATGACACACGGTCTCTGTCTCGTATTACTCTGTAAATGCCCCTTCAGTCTCTTATCCTAACTGGAATAGAAATTCAAGTTATTCGGGTTACACTGAGGTCGTTTAGTCACATACATCACTAAAGCAGACTTATTTAAGCTATGCGTTAGTTCGAGTTACAAAGCTCAACGACATAGTTTATTAAAATATGGATACCATGTAGCACAGCACATACCGAGGCATGCATAACAGTCCGATATAATAATATATGCATGCATTTAAAATAGATTCTTAATAACTCCATTGCATTAGAACAAAGCGCAAAGCGTCGTTTTACCTTCAAATCGTTATCCGACTCAATCTTGGGAGTTTTCTTAAAACATAGCTCCTTTTGTGACTCCCATATAAGAGCTTATGCAAAATAGACCTTCTTCTTTTAAAAGGATGAAGATCAGTTTCATGTCAGTTTTGTTAACAGTTGATCAGAGATCAGCTGTGTGAAAGTCTATTAGAGGTAGTGGAGGTTCGTGCCATCGAGCTGAAGTACTGACTGATATTTCTAAAAAGCTCCACCCCTTGTGTTCCAGTAAAGCAACCACACACACTCATACACACGCACGTGGCGGATTGCCAATAAATAATCAGCGTGACCCTTTTTTACGGGATGTCTCCCCCCTCCCTTCCCTGTTCACACAAGGTGAAACGTTGCATTGCCCTTGCGGATATAAAAGCGGTCGGTGTGTTATGACTGATGATATCTGACCACACACATGTTGCATATTATTATGTTTTATTGTTGTATTTTACTTATTCATTTATTGCGTTTGCAGAGTCCCGTATTCTAACGCCGTTTACAGCCAGATGCATAATTGAACGTTTTACAAAAATAAAAACAAAAAAAATTCACGAAAATATGATTTCACAAAAAACTGGGACTTATGTTACATAAGGTTATTCGAAATAGAATGCAAGTCTATACTATAAAGTTAAGTTTACATTTTTCTATGTAGTAGTATAGTATAGTATAGTATAGTATAGTATAGATCGGTATAGTATAGTATAGTATAGTATAGTATAGTATAGTATAGTATGGCATAGTATAGCAGTATGCACAAGGCTGACTCGACTCAAACACACTCAAGAGGCTAGGTTTGTTTCATACGCCATCTATAGGATGACAGCAGTAGACCACTTTCCAAAAGACCCCAATAAAACATCGGGGATATTCTTGCAATAATAGATTCACTGATCAGAAGCTTTGAATATTTATGGAGCACGTGAATCCATAATTTATTGTATATGTCGTCTAATGATTAAAATCACACAGTCACTGTGCAGAGTACAAGTAGAGAGCCATTTCTAATCTAATCTAATCTAATCTAATCTAATCTAATCTAATCTAAATGAATCTATAGCTATAGCATCTAACCATAAATGCTTATAATTTATTGAAATATGATTTAATAGTTTAATTTATTATGATTCAAATAAGGATGCAGATCAGAATTTTAACTGGAGGTTTGAAAAGAAATAGCTTCAAATGTATGCTAAAATTACTCACATGTGATATATTTAAGTATATTTTCTCTCCTCTTATGCATTTAGTTCCACATTATAACCGCATACACTGTTGAAATAAGATTATATGCAGATAATTTAATAAATTAAAAAAAGAATGTTTCAATGCAAATTTTAGGAAACACTGAATGTGTGTGTGCGGGGGGCATTCATGTATGTACTCTAGCAGAAATTGTATTGTGTTATGATATCTTGTGTAAGGCTTTTATAAATATCTTCAAATTGGAGAGGTCAGTTCAAATGTAAATAGGGAAGGTGCAGTGCACGATAAATAATTTATGGCATTGTTAAGCATCGATAAAAACGTATAGAAAGATGAGAAACCAGCAAAGGCACAATAATGCCTGGTCAGTGCTGCAGTATGGGATTAGAATCCCATACTGCAGGCCCTCTCTCAGTAGAGATGTTTACGCCATTGCAAGCGTCACGGGCCGACAGCAGCGTGTGTGTTTAAATAAAGCTTTCACACTCAAAGTGCAGTGAAAACATGGCGGCGCCCATGACTTGGAAAAGAATTGTGTTCTCTGCGTATACTCCTGCTTTCTCTTGGGTTTTTACGAGGGTGACAGATCGCTTTTTCAGGACACATGAGCGGAGGAGAGGGTAAATGATAGCAGACGTTTGCATTACATAATGACAGTCGATATAATAATATTAAAGTCAAGCGTGTTTGGCTAATGTTAGCTTGTGGTTGTGTAAAGGAGAGTTCATAGATTCATGTGTGAAGTTACAGTTGTTGAAGTGAGCTTGAGAATATGAGCCGTAAACATTAGACCACTAAGATGGCTGCTGTTTTTTCTCTACTAATGTTCGTGAGCTTATTTACATTATGTAAACATTATGTCCTCTTTCTTAAATATAAATTTCACTCTAAAATGCTACGAAAGGTGACTCATTGACATATTCGTTTGTGGTCAACATACACAATTTACGTAATACATGTTTTGGAACAGGATGAGAATGATTAAATGATAATAATGTTGAAGGCATAACCTTTGTTTTGAGTTATCTAACGCTTTAATGAGCTGCTAAAATGGTTATTGGGATAATAAATCAACTTAATAACTTCAGCTCAATAAGCGAGAGTGCAGGCAGAAGATCAGATATGGTCTGTCAGCAGACTCACTTGCTTTTATTAAAACGATGTTATCTGATCCAGGCATGTCTGATCTGATAGCTCAGCTGTAGTACACCAAATTTATGGACATTTGTTCATGTTAACCAGCAGATGCTGCTTTTATTTATTTATTTACCGGTATATGGAAAATGAAGCCCAAGTTGGCCTTTTAGTATATTCTTGTGAAACTGCTGTTATCAGATGTGCATTGCAATGAATAAGGTTAATTCAAGAAGACTTAAAAGCACTGGTTTACAAAGCAGACATTCACTGCTTGCATTCTTCTGAAAAAGTGGCTTTAATCAAATTAGTTTTCAGTGGGATATAAGTAAAGGCCTGCTCCTAAATTTTCTTCACTTGTTTAGGCAGATGCGACATCTGTAATAGGCTTTGAAATGTGGATCTAGTTTTTAAGGCAGAGTTGATGCATCAGAGAGACGCAGATAGCTAACTTGTATAGATTGACCCCTGATTGACCTTCAGATTGTTTTAAGCTCGGTCTCCGCAAGGTCATAGCGCTGTCTGAGGCGCCTCTTTTCATTTTGTTTTCTCAGGAGTTATGTGAGATCTGCTGGAGTGTGCGGTGAGACTCCGGGTTCTG
The DNA here is from genome assembly GCF_023724105.1 of Carassius gibelio. Taxonomy (NCBI): domain Eukaryota; kingdom Metazoa; phylum Chordata; class Actinopteri; order Cypriniformes; family Cyprinidae; genus Carassius; species Carassius gibelio. The sequence goes on along the minus strand of NC_068382.1, from coordinate 19,909,257 downwards.
TGAGGAAAAGCACCGTCTGGGTTGTAGAGAACTCGGTGTGACCTTGGTGTTTGGCAGTCGATCTGAGTGAAGGGCTGAAGTTTGAGACTTCATGCTGTGTCATGCAGACCATATTACTGCCTTTGTCTTCTGAACCATGTTGCATTTGGAGCTGGACTTAGGACCCTGTTCTGAGTAGTTGGGAATTAAATTTTGAGAAGTTGTTGGTTAAATTTTAGTTTTTCTGAATCAAAACAACTATCAAATGTTCAGGTCTGTGTTGCACAGTCAATCATCTCTCCAGCATTTGTTTTAGGAATAATTTTTTGTGCTATTAAAAAGTTGAATAGTATTACTTTGAGTTATTATTACAGTTTCATGCGCTGTTCTGAAAGAGGCGACAAACCAAGATGTAAAAATGATTGTGTTGATGATTTTCCAAAGAACAAAGCAAAAAGTACAAAAAATTAAGTATTTAGTTTTTAATCAGTAAATATAGCTGAAAAGTTTTTTTAAACAAAGTAGTACATTCAGAACATGATAAACTGTCCTTTTCAATAAACTGAAAATATAAATGAATACATGTTGAATAAATTACTTTTTGAAATGTATTCAAATATGACAGTCATTTTAAATTGTAACTATTTCACAATATTACTGATTTTACAGTATTTTTGATCAAATAAATGCAGCTTCCGTGAGCACTAGAGACTTCTTTCAGAGATATTAAAAATCTAAATGACAACAATACACAATAGTGTACACTGTGTATTATATTGTTTGAAAGCCAACAGGAAATAAAAACCAAGCATCAGTTCAGTATCTGTTCAGCCACCAGATTTGACAGTATTTACTAATACTGTAAACGGAAGCACTGCAGTGCATTGTGTGCAGTGGAAGGGGTTTGCCAGGCTCGGATTCTGATTAAAGGTTTTCTCCGCCCCTCACTTCTCTCTTACTTCCTGTCATCCTGCAGGTCCACTGTGCTGCTCTTGGCCCCTCTCCTGGCAGAGGCGGACTCAGCCCCCCTGGCCTCCTCCAGACCTCCAGGCTTCACTGGTGCCGAGGGCCTCCATTCTCGGTTCCAGTGGATTGCTAATTATGTACCTGCTTTCAGGATCCCTGGGGGCCGCATACGTATCCTCCACTCACCTGATGAGTTTTATCAGACTATGAAGGTATGCTTGAGTGTGTGTGTGTGTGTGTGTGTGTGTGTGTGTGCGCGTGCGCGCTTGTGTGTATTTACTGGGTGTAAGCCAAGTAATTGCAACTTCAGAGAGCTGTATTGCCAGTAAATATGACTATAAGGTTGTAAAAATGAAATCTCTGAAATCTTATTACAAACAGATATTATCTCACTCCATTTAGTACCTTTCTATTTATAGTCAAATTTATATCATGTCATTGTAAAATATATTATGCTGGGTGATATTTCCGAGAAGGTGATGTTTTATTGAATAAAACCAAACTACTATTATAAACATCATAATTTATGGTATTATTTTTATGAGTTTTTTATTTTTTTATTTTTATCCAAGTAGATACTTAATAGGTTTAATTTGTAATATTGTAAAAAAAATAATATTTTTATATGTATTTTTTATAAATTAGCTTTGAAAATAGCTTTGAATTTAGATATGACTCAAAAAATTAATAAAGTGTAGGATTAAAAAAAAACAATTTCAGAAGACTTGTCTAGTTGTTTATGTAAAGATTTTTTTTTTTTTGGTCTTAAATCTCTTATTATCACTTTGTTCTGCCATAATATATCTTGTTAAAAAAGCTTTACTCATTGTTTCTCATTCAGTTTGTTGTTCTTTCGGTTTGCCCAGGCTCGTATCAAGACAGCCAAGAGTCGTGTGGTAATGGCCTCGCTGTATTTGGGCACAGGACCACTAGAGCAAGACCTCGTATGTAACCTTTCTGCACACATTTCCGGTCACTGACCAGTAAATAAATCTTATCCTAAGAAGGAAAAGGCTGTTTTTGTGCAGTTAACTGTGGCCTGATTAAGAATTTTACATAAGAGGAAGTTGCTCAGGGAAGTTTAGCATAGGTCATTTTCTATTTTTACTGCTGTAAGATTAATACTATCAGGAATAAACAGTAGATCATGTCACAACCGAAGTCAAATCCACAAACCTATTCTGAAAAATGACCTCAGCAGAATTAAATTTTATCAACAGAATTTGATCTGGTGGTTTTTGCTAAATCTCAATCTAAAAGTTGAATGTAATCACCATCTCCGTGTGCACTAAACTGCATTTCCTTGTTCACATCAACATGCAAAACCAGCCAGACAAGCCATAAGGTTCCTGCAGCAGAAGTAGAATAAAAATTTAAAAATAGTACGAACCCATGTTAACCCTAGTTTAAGGATGAAAACTTGTCAGTCTAATGTGGATAATAAGAAGCTGCTTTCAGTGACTTTCTGATTTCTTCTGAAGGTTGATTGCATGGAAGAGGCGTTAGAGCGCTCACAGGAAGATCATGTACCTGATCTCAAAGTGTCTGTTTTGCTGGATTATACCAGAGGCTCAAGAGGTCTGTTTCTCTGTCTTTTACTCATTTCAAACGTATCCAACCCAAATCCTTGGAGCTGTTGTAGTCTGAATGGGAAAACATAGGATTGTGATCCAATTATCATAATCATATAATAATATAATCATAATCGCATCGTTTAGTGGTTTTCACTCAATCACTCATTTATGGTCACAAGTGAATGAATGGGGAAAGGGTGAGCGATTACAGGCAAACCGTATGCATGATTGTGTGAAATAGTGATGCATCCCATGAGTTATAAAGTCGTTACTATATGTATCAGATATTGACTACACCAAACATGTGGATCTGATTTCATGAATTGAAATCAGTCCCAAAGATCAGATTTCAAAACCAGATCAGATTGTGTACTGTGTGAACAAAGCCTTGCATTCTCACTTATTCATTAACCTCCCTCTGTATTGTTCTTCTGTGTCTTTATGAAATACATTCTGCGCATTCTGATCTGATCGATCACTTTTCTGAGAAACCATCAGAAGGAAATAATGCCTACAGGAAAGCCCCTGCCAGTGATCATTTCCCTTTGTCAACACTGACTAACGTAGTTTCATGGCGTACGCCATGTCTATTCTGATATAACTGCCTGGGTGTAATTTTGGATGATATCCAGTTTTCGTAATTGTAGGCTTGAGTTCAGAACTCCTCGAACCATCCGCCCCCCCCCCCTTATCTTTTATCTTGCAAACTACTTTACAGGAACTGTTAGTCATTCGATTGACTGCTTTTAATATGCTGTACAACTCACAAAATGATGTCGTAAGAATTCATAATCTAATATTTCATGGTAACTGAGGCATCATATTGCAGCATAGAGCTTAATTTTAGTGGTTCAGATTCTGTTTGATCTTCTGAATACGACTCTCATTGTGAGAGGATTATGAGAGGGTGTTCACAAAGAGAGAGTTTTTTTATTTTTTTTATTTTTTTAATGTGTTGGCAATGTCTAGTGTGAACAACTGTTGGCAATCCTTACAATATCGTTTTCTATGCAAATGAGCAGTGATGTGATGCCTACGGTATGAGTGCACCAAGGGGTCAAGGTTTGTTTAGTTAGCAGTGTCCCATTCTCAAAGCATCTTTCTCCATTGACATCCATTACAATAGCTGTATATTCTTTTAAAAAAAATGGTCATATCATAAACACCT
>NC_068382.1:19725570-19900570 GCF_023724105.1 Carassius gibelio | reverse complement strand
CCTACATGCAGCTGGTGCTGGGTGCAGCAGCAGACTACCGTATCCTCATGGCTTCCCCAGAGGTTAATGGCTTTTTTGGAGCCAAAGGTGTAGCAGGAGCAATTCCTGAGGCCTACGTTCACCTCGCCCGACAGTTTTACAATAAGGTGTGCATTGTTTTTTTCAGTTTTGCACAGGGCTGGGCAGCATGATGTGTAAAATACCTGTACTGACAGACGAACACTTCAGTGTAAAGCTTTGTTATTTATAAAAGGAGCTATTTAGTTTTGTCAAGTCATGCCGCCCACATCTAGTGTGGACAAGATGTAACTAGGTTTTTTTTACGGTTGCCAGGCACCATTACAATTTGGTGCATTAGCCTATAATTCCTCTGATTTGTGAACTTACTGATTTGCGTATAGTTTATTGGCTTCCAAAAATATTTATGTATTACCGTTTTACATATTTTGTTTTTATTATGTTGCTTTTGTACCCATGCCAAATTTCTCATTAATTTGCGTCCAAATGTATTTAATTCTGGATTATTAAATTCAGACAAGTGCATTTATTGTGATATACAGTATACTTTAAAAGTTTATAATGTTTTTGAAAGCTGCATTTATTTGATAAAAAATACAGTAAAAACAATAATATAGTGAAATAGTCTGCCCTGTTTTTAGTTTAGTGAAGGTTTGTTTGACTTGAAGTCTTAGTCTAGATTTAGTAAAATTTTTCGTCACATTTAGTCATGCCGCGTAATGTAAAAAATACAGAAAATTATATTACCGTATTTTCCGGACTATAAGTCGCACTTTTTTTTCATAGTTTGGCTGGTCCTGTGACTTATAGTCAGGTGCGACTTATTTATCAAAATTAATTTGACATGAACGAAGAGAAAACATTACCGTCTACAGCCACAAGAGGGCGCTCTATGCTACTCCGTGCTCCTGTAGTCTTCACTGAGCAGCATAGAGCGCCCTCTCTTGGCTGTAAACGGTAATGTTTTCTAATGGTTCCAAATAAATGCGACTTATAGTCCAGTGTGACTTGTTTTTTTTTCCTCCTCATGACGTATTTTTGGACTGATGCGACTTATACTTAGGTGCAACTTATAGTCCGAAAAATACGGTAATGTATTTTTATTAAAACCGCAACAACAAAATTACTTTGTAATGTGGCACAGAGGTTGTGTAAGTGCATTTATTCAGCATCCTCAATCACAAAAAAAACAATCCATGTTTGGATTTAATAGAGTTTGTCAAGGTTTGATGAAAAATTCAGTCGCAGTAAAGCGCGCAAATGAGCATCTAAAGAAAAACAGATTGGCTGTGTTACTCTTTCATTTGAGCAGAACATCTCATTGGAGATGGCTAAACTCCAACTTACATGTTTGTTGATGTTTCCAGCTCATCAGAACTTTTCCATAATTTAAGAGAGAGCGTGTGTGAATGGTTGCCATTTTGTGAAATTAAAGTAAAAAACATGGAAGAAAATGTCCTTTTAAGAGAAAAGCTCTGAGAGGAGGATTTTAACACTTGACATCTCAATCCCCACGTCTGAAAACTTTTGGAGGGCCATATTTATTCTCCTTTTTTGTTGTTGAAGAATCTATAGAGAAATTTTACTTAAAACTATGTTTTAGTCTTGTCTTTTTGTTGCTTGTTCTGCAGATGGTGCTGCATCTACATATGCAATGGGTTGGAGTGTTGCTTTTGTGCTGTCTTTTAACCTTAATGGTTTTTTAAATGTTCATCGTTCTATTGTTAGTTTTTCTTAAACGCTCATCATCCTGTCCGTTTCAGGTGTATCAGCTGGGTCAGCAGAGTCGTGTCCACTTGCATGAATACCATCGCCCCAACTGGACATTTCATGCTAAAGGTATGTGTTTTTCATCTGCACTGTTGTTGTTGTTGTTGTTGTTTTTTTTTAAGCCCTGAAGTGGATCAGCCCAGTTCCCAAAAATTGGGTGTAACAGGAAAGCTCATAATTTAATGCGTGGAGCAGGTTTCCCAGCACCTCTGATTGAATATCCTCAGAGCTCTTCCTGGACCGCTTCAGGACACAGAGGCTGCCAGACACATGTGATGTTTTCTCTGTAAACCAGGGGTATGCTTTGGCCACGTTTTCTGGCTGTTGTTGAATGTTTAGTTTGGTTTAAAAATGCATGAATTCATAATAAATTTGATTTGGTTGTCCACATGGCATTAACTGAGTATCCCCATACACTTTAAAAGCCCCCGACCTGAAGGGACAGAATAAAATAGTGACGTCTGGAGAAAAATAGAAGCTTGACAAACCTAAGCCTCGTCAGTGGAATTCAATTTCAGGCTCCTGTTGAGAAGTCTGGCTTATTAGATAAAGCCTTGTCATGCCGTCATTTCTTGTAAACAGTGGAGCTGATGTGGGAACAGACAGGGTGCAGAGGTCCCCGCAGCTGAGCTAGAACGAGAATCAATGAACATTAGCTGCCGTTCTGATGCTGGCCTTCAACCTACACAAGGTCCACGCACCACCTTAGGAAAGAGACAGTGAGGTGGACTCGATTAAGCCTTTTTCACTAAGTGTCATGCTGTAACTATAACTTTCTCTCAACAGAAAGTGTGTTTTTTCCATTGGCAGCCATTCAAAATTGGCAGCAAGTAGGTTGTTTACTTCCAGTGGAGTCCGTTGAGCTGAATGTCCAAATGTCTCAACTTCATATGTATACAGTATGTACTGTGTGTGTGTGTGTGTGTGTGTGTGTGTGTGTGTGTGTTTGTGTGTTTTATATATATATATATAATGTATGTATGTATATGTTATGCTGTTTGAAAGTCTCTTTGTATCCCGATGGCTATCACTAAGTCAAGTGGTCTAACTGTTTTTATATGTATTTCTAAAAGTGTAGGAGCACAAAATTTTTATCTAGTCATATGCGTTGGTTCAAGGGCTATCATACCTGTCTGGCAACGTATGTATGTAACCCCAATGCCCACTTTTTGCTCCGACATAATGCATCATCAGCGCATTCCATTATGCCACTACAGACCGAGCGAGAAAGGAAGGTGTTATTATTGTAATATTATGTGCTTTGTACTGTAATGTTTTCTCAATGTTGATTGAGACATGAGGTAATCTGACAGTGTTGCAGTCGACCCTCCACCAATGCCGACTCTCGTCGTGTTGCTGGTTAGCCTCTGGTCTGCCTGTGCGCATGTTTAAGTAATTTGGAGGAGACATGACTTTGGAGAGTGATTTGCAGGGAGGGTGGGATCGTATGCTTTCAAAGCTAGCTTGCTATTGCTAGAGTAAAAATTATGCTTGATGCTATTGCTTAAGTAAAAATCCATTTTAGCATCCTTAAAGTGAAAGAGCAATGGAAATGCTAACAGATAATATTGATAAAAAAAACAAAAAACAATGCTTCCACAAATGTCAAAGGTCAGGAGGCTGAAGAATGTCCATTCCAAGTACATTTTTGCAAAACAAAACTAGATCGGACCGATTGCACTCCCTTTCAAAATAATTATTTTAAAAAGTCTTTTACTGGCTGCTCACCAAGGCTGCATTTAATTTGAATTAAAAACTGTAATTTTATTAAATATCTTATTTTATAATTATATATTAAATATTCTATTTTATAATAATTATATATTATTAAATATTATAATTTAAAATAACTTTGTCTTATTATATATTATTAAATAGTACAATTGAAAATAAAAATTTGTCCTATTTTGTATTTCTTTAATAATTCTTCAAAAAAAATACATTTTGTGGGCGACAATAAATGTCCCATATGTAGAATTTTAAAATGTATTTTTATTTTTCATTTTTAGACAACTTAACTTCTACTTTAAAATAATAATTATTAAATCCAAATATAAAGTCTAGAAAATACTGAGATACCGTATATCGCAATTAAACCAATAAATAAATATACTGAGGTGATTTGTATTAGTTTTTTTTTGCCTTGTCATCTAGCCCTGATTAAAGTATTAAAAAACATATTCACCCTAAACCATTGAATGCTAATGTATGATTAACAAAGTGGTTTATAATAGAATTGCCCAATGTCACAATGTGACAATGAAAAAACTGTTTATTTAATTGTTTGCTTGTGTTCTTTTGAAATAGAATTAAGTTGAATCTAATTAAGCATAAAGGCATTTATAATAGTGTATAAGGGCTAATTGCTAGATTTGTGTGCATAAGGAAGTGCTTGGGATTAATTTTGAGGGTATTCCTGGCAGTTGTCTTACCTGATATTCAGCTTTCGTCAAGAAGAATACCTCAGGTCAGGGTGGTTATGTCTGGCAAGGTTTTGAAGTGACAAGTAATTCCTGCTACCTATTAATAGAACATATGTTTGGTTTGTGTACATAATTTGATTGACACTTTGTTTTTATTTTCTTCCTCTAGTGTGTAGTCGTGCATTGTTGATTGTGAAAAGGAAATATGTTTTCTGTTGTAAAGACTCCACATCTTCTAAAGTCGTGTGACCAGGAAACAGATAATGGCACTATCAGCCGCTTTGAGGCATCTGCGTATTTGTGAATGTGAAGCCTTCCAGATTATTTTTAGAGTCAAAGTAAACAACTTTCCAGTAATGTGAAGCATTGTATAGAGCACTTGTCATCGTTCCTGGTCTGAAGAATGAGATTTCAGGTCATTTTTTTCCACTTTTTCACAGGCCTGTGGTACTATGTGGAAGGAAGAGACCTCCCCTGCCTCACTCTCATTGGCTCCCCAAATTTCGGCTATCGCTCCGTGCACAGAGATCTGGAGGCTCAGATTGCTATAGTAACAGAGAACGAGGAACTCCAGATGCAACTGCAACAGGTTGGACTTCCTCTTCACAAATGCTTCCTAAAGCAGCTCATCATGTAACCCAGAAATCTTGAGTTGTTTTGTGTTTTAATAGCTGTTAGAACTATGATATTAATGGCTGGTCATGTTGTAAGGGCTTGTTCAGGAAACAGAGCTACTCTCAACACATTGTAAGAAGTGATTAAAGCCGAATTAATTAATTTCTGTGAAATATATGATAATCCATAATCTTCACTTATTATCGGGTAATAAAAGATCAGTTAAAATGATTCTTTAGTAATCGTTATGAGAAGAGCGTAACAGTTGAGATGGCGAGATTTGAAGTGAAATCTTGTTTTCTGTCTTGTCCAGGAGCAGGAGATGTTGTACCAGAGCTCTACACAGGTGTCAGACTCCACGTTTAATCAGCCAGACCGCCACGTAAAGCTGTGGGTGCAACTGGTTACTCCACTCATCAAGAACTTCTTCTAAAGTTCAACAGGCCTGAGGTGACGCATATCTCACCGTCTATGACAGGTTGGTTGCTGACGTACCTTTGAAGCACGTTTTAAACTTGTCAGGCGTACAGAAGATCAGGCACATTACAGTGTTCATGGTAGTTTCAGACATGAGCAATTCCTCCTGGAAAATCCATCTTAAGATCCTAGCAGTGTTTTGGAATCTAGGAGCCAGTTATTAGCCAGGCCAAGCTGGTTATTATCCGAACCAGGGCTGGTTATTAGCTGGTCGATCAGCGAACTTGTTCCAAAAACCATCTTGACCACCTAAAAGTCAACATGAACCTTATTTACAGTCGTAATACTTGTTCCTAGTCTTATTGAGAATGATTCATTGTGGGCTCCTATTCCAAAGAAAACATTTTCATCCTAATCTTTCATCAAGTGTTATGACTTGCACTTCCTCTTCCTTTTCCAGGGACGTCACTTGGGCTGAGAGGGCTGTTTTAGTGGTAACTCTTACAATAGACGCATTTGTTAAAGTTGACATGAAATGAACATTTTAACTTCTTTATCTCCTAAATGCATTTCATAGATCTTATTTTGAACAAGTTGTCCGTGCACATGTTAAAAAAAAAACATTTCCTCCTGTAACATTTCTTCAAAATATAAATGGACCTATGGGTGAAAATGACAGAAAATTAGATTAATACGTTCATTGTTAGCTTATGTTAACTAATGATTGATGACAGTGTTTATGTAGTTAAGTTAACAAATAAAGCCTTTTAATCCCATCACTTCTCAGTGGATAAAATCATATAATCATATTGTCAATTTTGTTATATAACTGATATGAAATGGGTTACAAATGACAATCCATGTTGACTTTAACCTCCTGTAACTAGTTGCACGCTGCCATCTTAAACTGGATTTTCCAGCAGGGATGGTTCGGTTGCATCGGGTATTCTGTGCATTTTATTATTTTGAAACATAAATGAGCAATTCACATTAAATGCTCTGAGGCTCCTAGCCTAAAGCAAACAAAAACAGCGTTCAGCATTTTCTTCCACTTCCAATCGAATGACTTGGCTCTCTTGCCCTCAGTAAAGTCAGACTTTCCCTGAAGATGGATGTACCAAACCCCAGCTTGCCAGACAGTGGGTTCTGAAGAATTCACAGTGTCACTCCAGTGGTTCCTTCAACCCAAATCCCCGTCACACAGCCCAGCTAGAGCTGGCATGGTCAGACCACAGCATGAATCTGACCGTTCCAGTGTTGTCAGACACAGACTGCTCCGCAGACTTCAGCTGCACTGGCAGTGACCTCCACGAGTCTGTTACAGCTGCTCTTTCTGTCTGCTGGACCATTCCTCTCTTGCCTCCTTCTGATTACTAACATCTCACTTGCTAAATGTCAGGATTTCGGTTTTCGTTTAAGCTATTGGAATTAACAAAATGAAGTGGTTTGTACGTAAATATAAAAAAATCGAACTAAGCTGAATGGTCTCTGCCTCTTTTCCTAACACAAAATCAGCCGAAAGTGTAGTGGAGTTGAAGTAGCTGCCATTCACAAAGTATTTTGATGATTTCAGCAATTCATATATAATGTACAGTGGATGCCAAGACACTTGAAAATGTTTTTTTTTTTTAAAGCGTTGTTCAATTAGACAACAAAATATCAAACCCAAGTGGCTTGTATAAAAACAGTGTTAGTTTTTCTCAGGACTAGCTTGCTTTTCTCAGCCATTTTTTAAGTGACTTATATCTGGCTGGTCTTAAGACCGTTAAAACAAAGACAGTAACTGTAATGATGGCTGTAAAATGTTTATATTTATATGAGAATAGGGAAGTCCACACCACAACTATAATGATAATGGGGAAAAAGTAGTTTTGAATTACTTTCAGAACTTTTTATTTTTTGACCGCCAATCAGAATCTGATTTTGCTTGAGCATTTAAAGCGGCAGGCGACAAAACTTTATTGTCCATCAGTGTAGACACATTAAAGTGTGACTAGAGGGACCACTGTAGTATTCCTGGTCATGTTAAAATCCATTCTACAGAATTCTGGGGATATTATCTCAAAAGCAGTGCAGAACAGTGGAGGTGTCTATACTTAAAAGAGTGTATTGTATTTGTAAAATTATCAAAATATTAAGGACTTCATGTAATAATGCCATAAAATAGCGAATTATTGCTTGTAGTGCTACGAGCAGGGTTGTCTGTAGTCAAGGAAAGTTTGTTGACAATAATTTCCTTTACTTAGTGCTTACTCTGCCCTCTAGTGATTTTTAAAATGCATTACGATAAAACCAGATTTTTTTATTATACATTTTTTTTTTATTAGTGCTGTTTTTCAAGGTGCATTAAAACTTCGCTGAGTAACTTGCATTGTACCTGTGCTACTGGCATGAATGATATCTTAAACTGAGTAACTTATGAAAATTTTCTACATTATAAATTTTTGCGATGTCCTTTTTTTAAATATAAATACTTTTATTCAGCAAAGGCACATTCATTTGGTCAGAAGTGACAGTCAAGGCATTTATAATGTTACTAAAGTTTTATATTTCAAATAATTTTTGTTCTTTTGAAATTTCTGTTCTTCAAAAAACAATTTCATGGTTTCCATAAATATTAAGCAGCACAACAAAGCAGCTTTCAACGCTAATAATAATAATAAGAAGCCTATAAATCTGTTTATTTGAATGACTTCTGAAGAAAAACACTTAAGACTAGAATAATGTCTGAATTGCTATCAGAGGAATAAATTGAAACATATAATGGTTGGAAAAAAAAAGATGCAATGTTACGGTTATTACTGTATTTTCTGTCATATAAATGGACCATAAGTGACTTTCAAAAACTTTTTAAACAATCTTACGACCTAAACTGTTGACCAGTAGTGTATTTTGCTCAATGAGTTCTGTGTCGTTTATAAAAAATAATAATACATAGTATAAGATTAAAACCAGATCACATTAAGATTGCCTGTGTTTTCCCTGCAGATGTGGGACTCTGCGTGTGATGATAAAGATGACAGTCCCAGCGAGCTCCAGTGACGATGTTAGAAACCACTCTCTGCTGTTATATTCAATAACATTTCATTCTGCTGCTTACAACCTCACCGCTAGGAGAGAATACACCTGAAACCAGTATACAGGATTTGCTGCCAGTGTGATAGACATGTATTTGTAAGATCTTTGGCAGATAGGAAGGTTTGGCCATCAGTTTGATATGCAGTGCATTTATATGTATATATTTTAGTTAATTTAACTTTTTTTTGTTAACATTTCTATTGTGTTTTGTCTCTTTAATAAGATGCTGTTCAACAAAAACCCTTTCCATTTATACTTGTTCAAATCCTGATGCAAACCTTTCTTTACACAGTACAGCTGGGATGGATTCGAGCACCGCTGTATTTGAGTGTGCATGAGTAATGCAGTATTAGTTGAACATCAATTTCAGCTTTGCAAACTGTTGGTTTTGTAAGAAAAACCGCAGTACTACTCTTTTCCTAAGAATGTTTTGATTTTGGTGCCAGTGTGCATGGAGCAAGAGTGTTTGTTTATTTATAAAGTTCATTAATATATTGAGACCAGATTTTTTTTTTTTCTCTTGATTTGTATTTAATTGGATTTAAATGTCATGAACTACAGTGTTTGGACGAGAAGAGACTTAAATCGTCCCGTTTCCAACTCTTTCAGACAGAGATCTTAATCAGACGAGGCCTTAAAGCCATGTCATTTAACGCACAAGAACTTACAAAATTGCCAAAAAAGTGTCAGTGACTTTTAAAAATAAAAAGACAGCTTTAACAATCATAGTTGAGTGAGTTATTTGATGTGAAATACAGATGTGTGACTTTTAGGTGTGTAACGGTCCAAATACGAATTCGTACCGGACTGTTTCGGTACGGTGCACGTGTGCAACGAACAAGGGGCAAGGAACTCGACCGGAAGTTGAAGTAGGGTGGGGGCTGCCATCTTTTAGTAGAACTTCACTTGCGTTAGCATTCCCATTGACTCCCATTCATTTTGGCGTCACTTTGACAGTGAATAACTTTACATCTGAGGCGTTTAAAGACTCTGTTTGTCCATTATTTATTTCTTAAGATACACGACAATGTATAAAGGGCTCCATTACCTTCTATGTTACATTATGGCCCCGTATAAACAGTTTTTGTAAAAAATAGGCTAACGATTGCGTCATAACCACTCGGCTCTCTGTCGCATTACCGTACAGACAGGAGGAGAAGCTCGCAGGCAATTAACTTAATATGGCGTACTGGCGTTACATTTTTAAAATACTATACAAATAATTAATCAGAATACTTACTCCTGCTCACTCACGACAAAGAACTCCCCGCTCAAGCTCGCCGTCTCTGCAAGATTAACGATGGCAGTTTGCACGCACAGCTACTAGAAGATTTACATCTGTCAGACAGGTTGCTGACCTCGTCAAGCTTCGTTTGAGTCTGCGCGTCAGAAACGGAAGTGCTAAAAAACGCTAAAACTGGGATTCATTTGTCTCAATTGAATTCCAATGGGGTCACTGTGTCCATTTCTTTTACTGTCTATGGCAACGAATGACCGAATGCAATATTTTGTGTGCGGAACACAGGTAGATTTTCGTGTTTCCACACGAAAATATTAAGTGGCGGAAGTCTCCGCGTTCAGCGCAAATCGCGCCCTGAAGTCTTTCTTTTACTGGCTATGCCTGAAGCTGACTCTAAAGTTTTCAAAAGGCATCACGCGAGTGTAAACATCACTACAAATGGAAAAAAACGATTGTAATTCAAACGCAGCTGCCGTCGGCATTTAAACAGACCTTTACTCTTAATTCTGATCGGGCCAACGCTATAACAAAATCTGAGCAGGTCTAAAAAAATTTAAACTGTTGTTGCTGCAGTATTTTATTTCTTTTTTTTTTATTATATAACGTTAAATATTTTATTAGTGTTTTTAAAAAAAAGTGTCAACAAATTGTTACAAAAAAATTGGTCACATCCACTGTAAAACTTTTTCTTTTTTTTTGGTTGTTTTCAGTAAATTCTGATATACTCTTTCCAAGTTCATTAAGAAGCATTATTTAAAAGGTATTGGAAAAGGGGGTACCCTCCTTTACATAATTTCCCCCCCCCCCAATTTGTAAAAGCGCAATAAGTTCGGTTTCATTTTAAACTAGATGACATGGGAATGGTGAAATGGTGAAGTTGGTTGGTAGAATAAAAACATAACAAAAATAAACTCTCCAGTTGGTAGTTTAATTTTTGATATAGTTCAATAAATGTGAACCAAACGTACTGAAATGTTTTTTGGATTTCACAGTCTTTCAAGGTCACCTCTGAGATCAGTGAATAATGTCCTGATATTTTAAATAAAACACTGTTTAAGCTAAATAAACAGTATCAAAATAAAACCTAGAATTCATTTCAAGAATCAGACAATCACTTAACTTCAGTTTTTAGGACAGTATCTGGAGTGCGACTGAAAGACAAACTTTGGCAAAATGGGAAAAATGTCGAGCCAACAACAACAAAACACATAAATATGACAGCAGATCAGAAACAAATAGAAAAACAAAGCTAGATAGTCTCAAACAAAACAAGGCCAAAACTCTCCCGGATACTTCCAGTTAATAGCAGTGTAAAAAATAGGTGCACAATTAGCATTTTCTACTTCTCGAAGCACAGAGAGGAACGGTCAAGTCTGCAGCAAGCTTACAGAAGCTCAATGAGATCCACATTCAGTCAGACCTGCTGATTTGAGATGAACTCAATGTTCATTCATGAGAATGAAACAAACAGAAATGTCAGACAACTTCTCAGACAGTCAGCTGCATGAAAACCTTTAAAACTTCAGGTCATTCCTGAGATAAAATTCGCTCTAGTCCAGCATTATGGTTTCCGTTTATCATTCGCCCCTTGTCCAGGTCCAAGCATCCTTTCAGCAGCCCTACTGTCTCTTCAGAGAGGAGGCTTTCTTCTTCCTGGCCCCAAGCATCTCATAGAAAGGGTCTCTGCTTATGGCAGCCCTGGAGACAATGACAGAGAGAGAAAATACTTTTTTTTTTATCTTACTTCAATAATAGACTCATATCTAGCCTGCTCAATATCGAGCTACCCAGAAGAGTTCCACCATTTACAGCTTTCTTATTACTTATCTTATAAACATCATATTATACTGATGCGAAATTAAAAATAAATTTAAACTTATGCAAGTCATTTTAAGTGATTATTATATTATAAAATTGAAAAGGTTGCTTGGATGAAAATTCAGCAGTGCATCTATCTATCTATGAAGAGTTCAGATGCTGTGCCATCTGAAATGTTATCTCTTTTCCATATTTATGTTCAGTTATTTCACTATAATGGCAAAGAAAATAACCTATGCATTGCCATTGCAGTGAAATTACTGAACCAACACATGAGAGCCTGAGAAGAACATTTCAGATGGCACTTAAGAGACTTTTGCATCTGCTATATAAATATAATATCTTTATATCAAACATTAAATGCTAATCCTGAAGATACAACAAAATGTAAAACATAAATTAAGACTATTAAAATTCTCTCTAAATTCAATACATATATATACTCATTTAAGTTAAAAACGTGCCTCTAAAGATCCGAACAAAATTCCAGGCCCTATGAATTTTAGCTGCCACTCTGGGCTTAAGTCCATTCTGTGTCAAAATGCAACCTCGTGCATATTAAACATTCTGTCAGGGCAAAATGAGAGGAAGGCTTACTTGATGCTTTGGATCCACTCCTCCTTCTCCTCTGTTGTTGGTGCTGAGATGCGGTAGAACGTGTGGTTTCCTTCCACAACCCGTCCATCTGCTTCAGTCTTACACGCTTTGATGACCTGATCCTTGTTGTCTGGGATGAAGAGTTCAAAGCAGTTCTGTGCAAAGAGAGCTACTTTAGAAGAGGATTTGATCTTGAACTTTTAGTACATTAATCACAAGGATATTTTACTGGATCAAACTGAGGTTACGAGAACAATGAGGGCAGTGTATGAGAGAGATTTTAGCAACCCATATTATGAAAATATCTAATTATGATGTTATAACATAATAATAAAATTATGTACTTTTATAATATTAACTATTAATTAATAAAAACCTAAAGGTAAGGATAAAAAATATAATACATATAAAATATTTAAAACATTAAATAATTTAAACATTAAATAATTAAAAATATATTAAACATTAATAAAATGAAAAATAATAAAAGCACAACATGCTAATCTATGACTAAATCAAACTGCAGTAGCAAAATATATATATAAAAAAATGAATACATTTAATAATAATAAAACTTGAAACTGAACTACAAAGATAAAACAAAACTATATATGTAATAAAATATAATATAGAAAAAAATGCACGGGCACGCTATTCAAACCACTGTTGCTAAAAATCTTTTACATATTTAATAAATACAGTTTAATTATTTAAAATTATATAGAATATAAAAATGAATAAATATATATATATATATATATAAACAGAATGCTAACCAAACCACTGCTGCTAAAAGAAATATTAAAACATTAACATGAATAAAAAAAAACAATAAAATAATAAAAGTTAGGATGAAAGCTACTAAGTAACTAAATATATAATCAAATACTCGACCATAATGATTCATTTACCATAAAGTAAATCAAATGTGACGGCAAAAAGATGGAAAAGTGAGAGAACGCTTACTGGCTTCTTGGAGTCATCCACTTCCCTAATACTGAGATTTTCCAGAGGAATGATCCCTCTCGGCTCTTTATCCTGGAAACAGATGCAGAAGAGGAAACACATGTGACCGCAGTAAAACACAATGGATCAGTTATGTTCAGTTATGGATCATTCAATCATTTAACTTCAGTAAAGCAGATTCACGTACAGTGGTGTATTCAAAATAATACAGACAGTTGTCCGTCAATATGAACCATCTCCTCTTCCACGTCTTCACCCGTCCACCTGTGGATCAGACAGATGTGAGTATAATACGGATACACTCGTCCAGGTCTGTATGAGTATTTGGTTGAGAATAATAGTGGTGTGCAGCAGGGACATGAGGCAAAGCAGCAGACAAACAGACAGACACATGTATTGGACTCACTTTAGCAGATGGACAGCTCAAAGCTTCATAAACAAAACACAGTTAGCCCAAACCCACTGAACCAGGCATTGAGCCAGGCACAAGTTTAAGGTGTTGGTAGGGGTGCTCCGATCACGATCGGCCGATCGTTATGCGCATCTCGTCAGTAAAGCCGGTTCTCTTATCAGCAGTTAATTCCATCAGGTGCGTGATTTCACATAGAGCAGCTGTTACTACACAGAGCCGTTGTTAACTGAGAAGATGCGCCAATAAATGCTGAAAATGAAGTGGATTTGCGCATCTTCTCAGTTAACAACGGCTCTGTGTAGTAACAGCTGCTCTATGTTAAATCACTCACCTGATCAGAGAACCGACTTTACTGACGAGATGTGCATAACGATCGGCCGATCGTGTTCGGAGCACCCCTAGGTGTTGGTCACCAAATTAGTAAGAGAATGTGTTATGAAATGAGCCTGACATAAAGAATGTGTGTCAGAATGCAGGAATGAAAGCAATGCTCTCTCCTCTTCCACGGTCAGTCCATTATCTCAATTAACGAATGATGCTGTAAATAACTGTACATAATAATATTTTTATTTAAATAGTTTTTCTTTAGAATGGTTTGCTTTCTAAAACTGGTCAGCACTCTGTTGTGGTGTTATTAAATTAATATGGATTATAAATTAAGTGATTTTAAGTGTATTTTTTTTTACTTCTGTTTATAAATAAAAAGCACAGATATATATATATTTTCATATATAACTGTTATAAATAATGATAATAACAACAACAACCGTTTTGTGAGGATCAAATAAATAAAAAATGTAAATTACAGAATGTTTAGCCACTATTGCTAAAATATAACAATAATAATAATAATAATACTAGCAGCTAAAGCACAGCATGCTTAAAAAAATTAATAAAATAAATAAATAAATATATATATATATATATATACACACACACACACACACTTATTTTATTTCATATTAATCATTGTTATATATATATAGAAATGAGGCCAGAACAAATTTTTTGAATAAATATTACTTGCATCTCATTACAAACTGCATGAATATTGTACTAATAAATCAGCTGTGCTCTCCTATAATTCCTGTGCTATCCCTGTCATATCTAAACATTTTTACACACAAATGTACAGTCACACGTCTATTTCTTGTGTGTACGCGGCATGTAGCATTCACACAACTGTATATAAAGGCTGTGCAGTAGGCAGTGCTTAAACTGACCACATGAGGGCAGTAGAGACCAACAGACAGTAATGTTTAACAGACAGGTTGATCTCAAAGACGAAGAAAGCAGGCCGAGAGTTTAGCAAAAATCACAAGCCCATCATGAGCACGGCACAACAGCGCAGCAAAACACACCAGTTAAAAAGCAAACAGACTCGGACACTTTCATTCTGATTCAATGAAATGTCTATCAAATTATACTGAAAAAAACAAAACAAATGGAGTAAATGAAAACGCAAAGCACCTGGAAGCATAGCTTAATGAGCTAGCTAAAGGAAACCAGTGTAACTTACATACCTCCTGAAGAAAGACATCAAAAAACAAAAAAAAATGGTGGAAGAAAGAAAACAATGAAATTAACTATGAAAATCTGAACAAATACTGTAACAAAAGGCTGCAATAAAACAATCGTGTGTGTCCGCCTGGTGTAAAATCCAGGCTGAGCTGAAATATGAGAAGCATGCTGATAAATAAATATTTTATATTAGCTTTGGACTATAAAGCCTTTGGCCTCATGCTTCTTGGCTATTACATTACACACTGAAAGACCTTCAATTCACGGATCTACTTACAATTTTCATATTTAGGGCTGGTTAAATGTGCATCCAGTCCCAGTCCTTTATCTTCTGAACAGAGAAAACCTCTCACTCACCCAGTTTGAGCAGCCAGCCCTCGCGGTCAGGGTTAAAGAAGGTGTGCGTGAGGTCATTGCCGTCGTCTTCAGGTATCTTGAAGGGCTCATTCTTAATGCTCTCGTAAAGGTTCTGCAGGAGTGTTTAAATTGAGTTGTACTTCAAAATTGTATGAAAAACTTCAATGCTACTAGCATAACTTTATAAAAAGCAATATAATAAATTGTGGAAATAAATGCCTTAAATTTGTCAATAATCAGCCAACAGAAAATAAAACAAAAGAATAAAAATATTTTTTTAATAGAAATAATAAAAATAAAAATGTATATTAATAAGGAGCACATACATATATTATCAAACCACTTTAGCTAAAAATAAGTAAATAATAAAAATAAACCTAAAAGAGAGGGTAAAAAAAACATAAAATGTATATATAATAATAACAATGTATAAACTGAATAAATTATTACAAATTACAAAACTAAAAGACTGTGTGGGCCACTGACCCTGAGCAGATCTTCTGGCAGATCTCCTCCATCATTGATGCCTCTGTTCATGCCTATGAAGCGCTCCGCAGATGGCTTGTCCTTCACATTAGGGTTGTGCAAACTTGTGTTCAACATGATGATTGCAAATGAAAGCACATAACATGTATCTGCAAAAAGACATTTTAGCATTTACAAGAGTTTGTGTGTAGGACTTTGCCCAAATACACTGGATTCATTTATGAACAGAAGCATGAGTTTAAACACTAATTTTGAGGCCAAATAGTGCTTAAGCCATTCATTTCATTACTAATCCTCTCGCAGGCCACAAATCATTACATGAAATGATTGAAGAAACTATTGTTGCTAGGAACTTATTAGCAGTCAAGGAGAATATTTATGTCCAATTTAGAATTTTCTTGTGATAAAATGCAACAAAGTGCTCATGGCAGGCCACGTGTAGCCACTTTGCAGAGCAACATGTGGGCAGCATGGAAGTGCTCTACATCAGAGGCACTCTTTACAAGCATATTAGCAAAGCCAAGAGCATGGGAAATTCATGAAGAGAGCCCAAAACATGTATGAGTGGATGTGGGTGTAAGGAAACTGCAGAAAGACTGGGTCTCAGCAGTAAACAGCAGTTTTGGATTGAGATAGCCAATGTCATTTTCTGCACATTGGTAAAAAAAAAAAAAAATCATGCGGTGAAGACTTTGCAAATAATTTGAGATTTTAAAACCAATACTTATTTATTAAGAAAAACATGAAAGGTACAGGTCGATATTGTAATTTGATAGTTTAATAAAAATTATATTTATACAATTTGATATTGTTACAACCTACTACAGAGCAAGATTATTATAAACACACACACATACACACCTGTGGACTGAAAGACACCGGGATTGCATTGACAGTAACGCTGGGCAAAAGCCTCCATCATTCGATCGATCTTCTGAGCTTCACCTGGTAACCGGAAACTCCATAAAAACTGTCTGCATGGAGCACGGGGAGAAATTAACTGTATTAATGAGATCATAATGACATAATGAGACTATTGCATTCCATTTAATATTATTATTATTTTTAAATAAAAAATAGTTCCAGTAAATCGGTTACATCTGGATCATTATATATTATATATTCCTTATGAGATAACAGTAATTTAAACACCAACCAAATGTCTACATTTGACCTCAAACAACCCATCTCCCTATAATCACACATCCCGATGCAATCACCATTAAGGCTGCACAATTATGACAACATTTAAATTGTATTTGTGATTAATAATTATGATTATCACAATTTACATTTAATTATATTTCCACCATTGTTTAAAGCAACTGCATTTTTATTTGAAAATAAACAAGCTGAAAACACTAACTGAACATCTTTTTTGCTTTACTATAGTATTAAGCCTCAAATGTCAACAATACTTTGGATTGCTTTCTTCTTTAAAAATATGCATGGTATTATAATGTTATTCTAAAACTAAAATTAAAACAACAGAAAACCCTTTAAGATAACTGGTAGAAAGAAAGAAAAAACATCTTAAGCACTAGAACAACATAAGTGGACCTAAAACAATTAATAGACACACTGAACGATTATGTAATTCTATTGATTGTGCAGCCCTAATCAGCCCACATATAATCCACATATCCTTTTAATATGGAACTTTTTTAACTGTTTAACTTGTACAATGTTTTAACACCTGCTCCAAACCATTCCACAACCTCACCCCACAAATAGAAATTCACTTTTTAAAATTGTTCTTATTTAAAGCTTTTAAAAGTTAAATTCTTCTCTAAAATTATACGCACCATGCCTTTCCGTAAATATTTTTTTACATTTTTAATTATTTCTTGCACTAAACATGTGTCTTGTGCAGTCTTAAATTTAACCAAATTAATGAACTTCAATATATGTGACTTTAAAAATAAAGTATAAAAAAACGTTATTGATGATTCTAATTGCTCTCCTTTGTAATATGCATATTGATTGTAAATTATTAGTAGTAGGTGTTTCTGAAGTTTCCACACAGTATCTGGTAATATAAGTGTATTATGCAAAACATGCATTGATTTATTATCCAAAATATGTCTTAATTTATTCAGTATTGCTATGGCAAATTTTGCTTTGCCGCGTTTCATTAGCAGTTTTAAATGCAGATTTTGTAGTCTAAAAATCACACTAAAGAAACTTATTTTAATGTACTCTTTCTATACTTATGTTGTCAATTTTCAATTCTACTTTAGTGTTTTTTTTACAATCTTTAATAACAATCTTTGTTTTGCTCATATTCAATTGCAATCTGTTTACATCAAACCACTGTTTTAATTTATTCATTTCTGTTGTAATCAGCCCAAAAGCTGCTGTAAATAGTCCACAGAACAAAAAAAATATTTGTGTCATCAGAAAATGAAACAAATTTTAGTATATCTGATACTCTTCACGTCATTCATATAAATTATAAAAAATTTTGGACCTAAGACTGATCCCTGCGGAAAACCACATGTTATGCTCGTGTATATATACATTTATGTTCCCCAATTTCTACAGACTGTTGCCTATTTCTTAAATAACTGCTCACCCAGTCTATACCATCCCCTCTAATACCATACTTCTCCGGTTTATTGAATAGAAGGTCATGATTTATAGTGTAAAATGCTTTCTTTAAGTCTGTGAAAATTCCCACTACTTGTTTCTTATCTATACAATTATTTAATTTCAGTAAGTTCCATTAGTGCCAAAAATTTTGATCTATTTGTCCGAAAACCATATTGACTGTCAACTAGAAGATGGTGTGTTTTAATGAAATTATTAAGTCTTTCCGTAAAACGTTTTTCAAGGATTTTGGAGAACTGGGGGAGTATAGAAACAGGTCTATAATTTGTGAAATTATGTTTATCCCCAGTTTTATATAATGGAATTACTTTTGCCATTTTAATTTTCTTTGGAACTTACCAGATCTAATCATTAATTAATAATAATCAATTTACCAGATTATCAAATACATTTGCTAATATTTGCTGCATTTCTCAAAGGAGAACAACATCTAAGCATCTGTATTTTGTCACCTGAGTGCCTGAACCAGGTTGAGGTCTGTAAATTCATGAAGCTCCACAAAGGCATGAAGAACCTGAATATTGAACTCATCCCTGGAAATGAGAAAGAAAATTGACAGGAGATTCAGTCTTAGATCAACAGCAATGATGTTAAAGTGACATCTGATAAAAAAAGATGGAGCAACTAGATTTGCATTTCCTTCAGAAAATACCAGTGCTTGCAAAGCAGCAAAATAATACTGTTAGATAATTTTGAACTAAATTAATTACAGAAATGTAAATTTTTTATAAAAACAAAAAGCAGATGAATTTCACTCAAAACAAATGCCACTAAAAACCTTCTCTACTGTTAAAAAACTGTTACGGCTGTGATCCTCCTCTCAGACGTGTCCAATGGCCATTAAATCTCAAAGAGGGGATTTCGTCTGGGATTACTGTCCATGTGTAACTACTGTAGCCCCTTCTTCAGTAAGGAAATGGGGCATGTCGATAATTTCAATGAGCTGCGAATGCATTAACCCACTTTGGGGGTCCGTCCATTAAGATCTACTTCATCCAACTCAGCATTGCCATAACCTCACTTCAACAATGATCCGGGGATTCACTACTGATTTTCCTCAGGTGACACAGAAATCAATGTGTTTGCATTTATGCTGGTGTACATAAAAATAAAAATAAATTATTTAATGATTTGTATTTTGGAATGAGAGCTAAACAGATTACAGCTCTGATTCTAGATATTTCAGATCTTTTAAAAAAAGCCTAAATCTGTTCAACTTCCCTTAATTTAGTTTTTGAAATGAGTCTCTTGGGCTTACCATAGCTGCATTTATTTGATAATAAATACAGTAAAAAAAAAAGCAATATAATATGATGTGAAATATTACTACAATTTAAAAAAACCTTTTTAAATGTTGTTATCTAATCCTGTGATGGCAAAGCAGTCTTCAGTGTCACATGATCCTTCAGAAATTATTCTGATATGCTGATTTGGTGCTAAAGAAACATTTTGTATTATCAATGCTAAAAGCAGTGCCATTTAAAAATTTTAGTCTAAAAATATTTCTTCCACGTTTTGAATGCATTTATTAAGACTTGAGGAGCTCTGTTTTTCTCAACTATCAGCAAGAAGGACTCGTTCTTACCTTTCACCCAGATAATCTCCGATGGCAGTCTTGTTGAGGCCCTCACCCTTGTAGAGGAATTGAGCAATATGTTCACAAGTGTTCTTCAACAATTCATTCTCTATGAGGAACTGAATACCCTGGAGAAAAAAAAACACATCATTCAGCATAAAGATCTTCCAAAGCAGTCCTATACATTATAGTTTCACATAATTGTGTTAGCAAAGTACATTAAAAACATCAGTCTCTATCCTCTGCTCTCATCCTGCTCTTTGAACTTTAACCTACGAGATTGGATTTAAGTAAATCTACGGAAATGAACTGAAAATTGTGCTGCTGCGTGATGCTCAGCGTGTGCTTATGATAAAATGTGCACCCACACGAGATCAAAGGTTTAAATATGCAAAATGTCAATGCATTTTATGTAATGGGGGATCATTTCCTTTACCAAAGCATATCAGAGAATGTCTGTGATGGAGAAAACTTCAAATCCAAAAAAATAGATGCTTCTTGTATTACACCACAATGCTTGTTTACCTTTTTGGGATCCATGTTAAATTTCTTGCGGCCTATAGCGATCTGTTTACTCCGCTGCATGTTTATTCTGTAAACACAGAAAGATGAATGCGTTATTAATGCTGGGTAGGTAAGACAGCTGCAATCTAAAGATAAAACTCAGGGAATGGAGTTGTACAACACCCACGCCTGTCAGGGCCTCATAATGACATCATTAATAACCATACAGCAAAATGCACTCATTGATTGGGGTGTGACACATAATGTTGAAAGCCACAGCCTGTAAAGATCCGCACACTACTGTACTTTCCAGTGTGGCCACATGGCACCACTCGAGGTGGAGGAGGAACAAAGAACGACAAAAGAATTTCATAAAAGCAAGGTTAACGACATGGAACACTTTCTGAAAATGGGTTTCTTCCATCCAAATGGCCCTCATGTGAATCGCAGTGGGCGTTCCTGTTAAGTGTTCATGGCCCCAGTGGGATCATGCATCATGTATAATGAATGGGCCTGATTCAGTTTGATGTATATTCTTTGATGCGATTCTTTTTGGTCTGGGAATATGGGTCACTGAAGTCAGGCAGCATCGGGGCCATTCACACAGAAGGTGTTTTTGCATTGAAAAACAAGACGTGCAGTGGCATGGAGAAATAAGCAATGTCTTTTTTAAAGTTGCACCTCTTTTAATTTTTTCATAAAAAGTCTAGAGATGTGAGCGCAATGTCAAACACATCTGTCTAGAGCATGTTTACAAGAAAAACTATGGGGAAAAAAGCAGCGCCTTGTAATACGAAAATGTGTTCTGTGTGAACATTCCCTCAGACTGCAATAAATCAAAGTGTTCAAATTCAACATTAGGATACATCCTTTTTTAAATCCTTCTCCTTTATAAAATGTAAATGTAAATAGAAACATACTGCATGACATCAATACACATTCTTGCAAAGTCCCGAACACATCATCTCAATGGTCAATTTACACAAATTACATCCTCTCTTACCAAAACAGCTGTACATAATTCACAAGCCTCCACTCCCGCAGGGGGCACTGTCATTAAATATTCAAACAGGGGATGGGAAAGACTGAGGATGTTTGTGTCATTTCTCCATGGTTGCTTATGAGTAAATGGAGAATGTGCATTTGAGTGTGAATACGGCAGAATCAGACAGCAGACACCAGCTGAAGGTGGACAAACTGGATTGGACTGCACTAAAGAATGAAAAATTAAATCACTCATCTTACCTTTCTTGAGTGGAGCCAAGACTTTCGATCTCATTTGTCACCTTTGCTATCTCATCCTTCAGCCGCTATAAAAAAAAGAGAGAAAAGAAAACCATGGCTAAGTTAATTGAAAGGAGAACTGAAGGTGAAGCTGCCCTCTGACGTCCCTTTCGAAGTCAGTCTTACACAGGAAAAGATGGAGAGCAGTGAATATAATAAGATGAACACAGAGGATCATAAATATCTAATATGATTATCAAGCATATGAAACATTAAATCATGGCACAGTGTGGCACCTGCATTAGATATCCAGATGACGTAGAAGTAAGAGAGAATAGAAAGGGAGGACAGAGGTGAAAAATGGAGAAGTAATAAAGTGAACAAGAAGGTAGATGAGCAAGAGCTTGGTGATAAGTGTGTGTGTGAGTTTGAGTGTGTGTGTATGTGTATGTGTATGAAAAAATTAATTCACAATGATTTCTCTCTCTCGCTCACTCTCTCTCTCTCTATATATATATACAGTCTTGTTCAAAATAATAGCAGTACAATGTGACTAACCAGAATAATCAAGGTTTTTAGTATATTTTTTATTGCTACGTGGCAAACAAGTTACCAGTAGGTTCAGTAGATTGTCAGAAAACAAACAAGACCCAGCATTCATGATATGCACGCTCTTAAGGCTGTGCAATTGGGCAATTAGTTGAAAGGGGTGTGTTCAAAAAAATAGCAGTGTCTACCTTTGACTGTACAAACTCAAAACTATTTTGTACAAACATTTTTTTTTTCTGGGATTTAGCAATCCTGTGAATCACTAAACTAATATTTAGTTGTATGACCACAGTTTTTTAAAACTGCTTGACATCTGTGTGGCATGGAGTCAACCAACTTGTGGCACCTCTCAGCTGTTATTCCACTCCATGATTCTTTAACAACATTCCACAATTCATTCACATTTCTTGGTTTTGCTTCAGAAACAGCATTTTTGATATCACCCCACAAGTTCTCAATTGGATTAAGGTCTGGAGATTGGGCTGGCCACTCCATAACATTAATTTTGTTGGTTTGGAACCAAGACTTTGCCCGTTTACTAGTGTGTTTTGGGTCATTGTCTTGTTGAAACAACCATTTCAAGGCCATGTCCTCTTCAGCATAGGGCAACATGACCTCTTCAAGTATTTTAACATATGCAAACTGATCCATGATCCCTGGTATGCGATAAATAGGCCCAACACCATAGTAGGAGAAACATGCCCATATCATGATGCTTGCACCTCCATGCTTCACTGTCTTCACTGTGTACTGTGGCTTGAATTCAGAGTTTGGGGGTCGTCTCACAAACTGCCTGTGGCCCTTGGACCCAAAAAGAACAATTTTACTCTCATCAGTCCACAAAATGTTCCTCCATTTCTCTTTAGGCCAGTTGATGTGTTCTTTGGCAAATTGTAACCTCTTCTGCACATGCCTTTTTTTTAACAGAGGGACTTTGCGGGGGATTCTTGAAAATAGATTAGCTTCACACAGACGTCTTCTAACTGTCACAGTACTTACAGGTAACTCCAGACTGTCTTTGATCATCCTGGAGGTGATCATTGGCTGAGCCTTTGCCATTCTGGTTATTCTTCTATCCATTTTGATGGTTGTCTTCCGTTTTCTTCCACGTCTGTCTGGTTTTGCTCTCCATTTTAAGGCATTGGAGATCATTTTAGCTGAACAGCCTATCATTTTTTGCACCTCTTTATAGGTTTTCCCCTCTCTAATCAACTTTTTAATCAAAGTACGCTGTTCTTCTGAACAATGTCTTGAACGACCCATTTTCCTCAGCTTTCAAATGCATGTTCAACAAGTGTTGGCTTCATCCTTAAATAGGGGCCACCTGATTCACACCCGTTTCTTCACAAAATTGATGACCTCAGTGATTGAATGCCACACTGCTATTTTTTTGAACACACCCCTTTCAACTAATTCAACTAATTGCCCAATTGCACAGCCTTAAGAGCGTGCATATCATGGATGCTGGGTCTTGTTTGTTTTCTGACAATCTACTGAACCTACTGGTAACTTGTTTGCCACGTAGCAATAAAAAATATACTAAAAACCTTGATTATTCTGGTTAGTCACATTGTACTGCTATTATTTTGAACAATACTGTATATATTAAAATTAAGATACTATAATAAATATTTGCTTGTTTGTTCTTTAATTCTTTACTTTATTAACCTTATAAAATAATAAAACTGACAATAAAACTGTCAAAGAATTGTTACATTTATAAATATATGGAAACCTCCTGTTAGCGTTAGTGTTAACATTTAAATTAATATATATCTACTTAAAATGGCATGTTCAATTGAATGTTTGTTTTTGCTTTGGTATTAAAATCTGTTTTGAGAATTGTGATATTTTGCTGGCATCAATTAAAAGCATTTTGGTATCTTGCTACAAAAAGTGTGTATAAGTAACATAAATCCACATTATATATATGTGACTTACAGCAGCAGTCTTTTGAATGTGGGTGAGCAGATATATGTTGCTGGTGTATTATTGTAAATGCACTTTCATTTGGTCTATATAAAGTGAATTATACTGTATGATCCCGATGCGAGACTTTGTACTGTATGCGTGTATAATAACACTCTCAGCAATCCATCTTCCTGAAGCAGCCAAGACACAGATCAATAAGACTCATATTATCAATCCACCAAGGATACGCACTCACATACACACAAATGCAGACACACACACACACATATGCTCTTTTGACCTTTCTCCGCTATACATTTTGAAAGTGTGTGAATGACCCCGAAACCTCATGACAGGAGTGCAGCCAGAAATGCCTGACCCAGAAAAGCGCTTTTGGTGCTCTATGAAGTAATGTGTTAAATAGAGGTCGACTGATTTATCGGTTTTGCCGATTAATCGGCACGATAGTTCATTGCTGGAACAATCGGTTATTGGCAAAAATCCATGCCTATAGTTTTTCGCTTTCATCCTTTACTGGAGAGGCTGATAGTTTCCCTGGTTGCGTCCATTGCTGCAAAGGCTGAGAAGGGTCTGTTTTCAACATACAGTACACTTTGGCTTTAATGGAACCACACTCTATTAGGAAAAATAATACATAAATAAAATCAAGTAAATGCAATTGTCATAAAAGCACAAAATATTCCTAACCATTACTTGTACCCTTATTCCTCGACTATCTATATTTCTTTAAACTTCAAATATCAGACCACCTATAAATCCAGAGATGTGCTATCACACACACAGCATTGATCCGCTTCGGCTAACCCTAATTGGACTGACAGAGGCGACGGTATCATCGATAACCACGCAGAGCCTTTAGGGCCTGCATCACATAGCACCGGACACAAAAGACAGAGCCAGATTGGCTCTATCAAATGTCTGAACACTGCCGGTTCAGTGAGCGCAAACAAAAACCATTTAGTCCAGACAGCCAAGCATCCATTTTCAAACTCACTGGTTATTGTGGTGAAAATCAGAAGCACTCTGGGAAATGACAGATGTTTACTTAAACATGAGGGCTAAAGTTCTGTCTAGTCTCTTTCACTTGAGAGGTCTAATAATATAGCTGACCTGATTTAGATCAGACCATGACTGCGTGTGAGAGAAAGTATTCTGATCAAAAAAGCAAGGACATCTGGAGAAACACTCAAAGGATTGTGTTCAACAGCATTTTGGTGTTTGTCTTGGAATCAAAACTAACATTTCACTGGTATTCACCACTGAAATCTTGCTATGGTTACCCATCATGAATGCTGTACCGCTCCACTGCCCAAAGGCAGTCTTGTGTCTTCAGGTCAGAGGTCTGTTGGAGGGCAGCATCACACGACTCCTCAGGAAGAGTGTAAGAGGGTCTAGAGAGAAGGTGGTCTGCTATATTGAGCTGACTGGATCAGTTTTCTCTGATCATGACCCATCATAACCTCCACTCATGTGAAGGAGAGACTGGGGTGTTATAACGCTCCAGTTAACTCATCTCATACTGTTTGTCGGCCAGACAAATTCTTCTACTGTCTGTCTGGCTTTATCTCAACATTTATAGAGAGTAAGGCAAAAAGAAATCCTCTTCTACAGGCTCATCCCAGGAATATTACTCAGCCAGACAGACATTTTTCAAGAACAAAATTAAAAAAATCATAAATCTGAGCTTTTACTGACTCTTATGGCACCTCAAATGCTTTGCAGAGTTAGAAATGTTAAACATGTAAAGCTTTAAAGTGTAATAATAATAAAAAAAACATTTTCAACTACTTTTGACAGATATTTTGACATACACTACGAAAACTTTGGTAAGATTGTATGTTTTGTTTTTGAAAGAAATTAATATTTTTATTTAGCAAGGATGCATTAAAGGGTCAGTTCACCCAAAAATGAAAATTATGTCATTAATAACTCACCCTTATGCTGTTCCAAACATGTAAGGGCGGGCGTACACTGTGCGAATTCGGATGGTCGGAAGATCGTATGTCCACGGCACGAGTGAGTTTATCTGAAAATCGTACGGACGAGATGATATACGACACGATTTTACAACCTGCGAATTCCAGAAGCAATCGCACGAAGTTGATAGACGCGTTCGACTTGAAGCACCGCTGCACGCACAGAAGGATCACTGTATGACATTACCGCGAGAGCGATAAGAGAGCACACATATCCAATGCATTCGAATCGCTCTCGCGGTACTTTGATGCCATACAGGTGATCATTCTGTGCAGTGCTGCTTCAAGTGGAACGCGCCTAATATAACTGCTCTCCCTCTCTCATAACTGCATATAAAATATTGATACGAGCCGTGACTGTTTCCTACACGTACAGGTTATTTTTCAGCAATAGGAAACCGGGACGTTTGGTTACCCTGTGTGTGTGTTCTTGTATATGGTTTATAAATATCTGAAATGGGTATTAAAATGTAAACATGGTTTATAAGGACAATTACTGTGCCCTCGTAAACCAAATGGCTTTAAAAAATACTATACGGTGTTTAATAGAAAATTTAAACATGCATTTTCCGTGATGGATAGAGGTAGTGTATGGGGATATACAGTATAGAATACCGTTACGTTTATGGAGAGTCCCTGTAAACTACATATGCGCGTGTGAGAGAGAGAGGGAGAGAGAGAGAAGGCATTGGAATACGTTGCTAGAAACATACAGCGCTCGCTGTTGCTGACAGACTTCAGCTGCCGTCTTCGTCTTTCTTCTTCTGTGGTTTTCGTAGTTCGTGATTGGTCAACTTCAGATAAATCAACAAATCGGTTCGTTCAACCACACAAATGGCACGAATTCAAACCGATAGCTCACGAACTTTTTAGACATGTTTAAAAATGATCGGAAGGTCGGGAAGTGCTCGTAAGCCACTCTGCTCGGCTCGTAATTCATCGCAAATGATACGAGCCGCAACCATACGAGAATACGCGATTTCCACACGATTGAAAAAAAATCGCATGCGAACTCATACGACAGCAAAAATCGCACCGTGTACGCCTGCCTTAAGACCTCCTTTTATCTTCGGAACACAGTTTAAGATATTTTAGATTTAGTCCGAGAGCTCTCAGTCCCTCCATTGAAGCTGTGTGTACGGTATACTGTCCATGTCCAGAAAGGTAAGAAAAACATCATCAAAGTAGTCCATGTGACATCAGAGGGTCCGTTGGAATTTTTTGAAGCATCGAAAATACATTTTGGTCCAAAAATAGCAAAAACAATGACTTTATTCAGCATTGTCTTCTCTTCCGTGTCTGTGTGAGAGAGAGTTCAAATCAAAGCAGCTGGATTTCCAGTTCGCGAACGAATCATTCAGTTCACCAAATCGAACTGAATCGTTTTAAACGGTTCGCATCTCTAATACGCATTAATCCACAAATGACTTAAGATGTTAACTTTTTTTTTAATGTGGCTGACACTCCCTCTGAGTTCAAACAAATCAATATCCCGGAGTAATTAATTTACTCAAACAGTACACTGACAGTACACACACAGCTTCAATGGAGGGACTGAGAGCTCTGGAACTAGATCTAAAATATCTTAAACTGTGTTCCGAAGATAAAAGGAGGTCTTACATGTTTGGAACAGCATAAGGGTTATTGAATAAGAGTTATTAAATGACATAATTTTCATTTTTGGGTGAACTAACCCTTTAAACTGATCATAAGTGACATAAATGACCGTTACAATGTTACAAAATGTTTCTACTCCAAAAAAAAGCCACAATTTTGAATTTTTTAATCATCAAAGAATCAGAAAACAAATTTTAATTTTAAAACATTAAGCAGCACAACGGTTTTCAACACCGATAATAAGAAGAAATGTTTCCAAATCAGCATTTTAGAATGACCTGAGGATCTGGTGAAAAATCCGCTCAAAATTCTGGAATAAATGACATTTAATAAAAGTTCAAATAAATCACGAAATATATTACAATATAAAACAGGTATTTAGAATTGTAATAATTGTAATGCATTTATTTTTGATCAAATAAATGCAGGCTTGGTTATTATGAGATCTGGACTGAGCAAAAATTATCAAGATTATCTGCTCTTGTATAACACATTTCAATATCTAATGAAATGAAATAAACATCAAAAAGCAATAAATAAATAAATGTCTAATTTAATAAGAGTAAAGATGACTGATCTAATAGAGAGGGATTCCTCTGCTTATGGCAACCGGGAAATAGCAGGAGACTAGAATGGAACTGGCAGTTAGTGGCAAAGAGGAATGCCAAAGATATGCCACCAAAATTTATTTGGAGGTTTACATGATTGATTAAGTCATTTAAGAGACGCAAGGGACAGTGGTTGGCAGGAGGGGCATTATTGGTTGACATTTCCAGTTGCGTAATAGAATCAGCATAATTGAATTTGTTGGACTTGGCTTGCACCATCTGCTCCAAAGCATACACCCCTACCCCCTCACGAGCCAGTTGTTACAGTCTACACCCCTGGGTGGGACATCCCATCAATCCTGTACACTAAAACTGTACAGACAGGGTCATGAAAACCCCTCCCATGATCCAATTTCTATTCTCTACAGGTCTATCTCACTCTAGCTGCCTTACCCAGGGAAAAAAAGAGGGGGGATAGAAGGGCATAAGGTTGATTCGGTGAATTTAATTAGTATTATAAAACATCCATCAGTTCAAAGAGCAAAAACACTCAAAACTAGCAAAACTAGCAACACTAGCTGATGATTCACATTATTTAATAAGTTGTAATTTCGGAGAATTGATGCGATGATATTACCTGTATGTCCTCTAGCAGCTCCTGTTTTCGTCTCCTAATATTCTCCAGTTCCTGCTTCTCCTCTGGCGTCAGGTCATCCGGTACTATGTTTGGAAACAAACAAAAGCAAACAATGAGGGTTCAGATGTCCAAACGCGAACAAAGACAAATATGCAAATGGTCACGCTGCGGTCTCTTGACCCAAACATTTCTGCACATTTCTAAGAGCTTACACGGGCCATCAAAATATTTTCGGAGGAAACTGAACTAATTTAACACGAAGTGATGTGCAACAGAACGAAGGTTTAACAAAGGAGATTGTTTGAGGAGGGGAAAGTGCCTGAGGCAAAGCACTGCCTCTGAGACCCAGTCCAACTCAGCAATCAATAGCTTGAAAAACAAAGCAGTGTTGTTTACATGGGCCTCTGATCAAGAACATCAGTTAGTTCTCAGAGCAAAGCAGAAAGTTGTACATTTAATTAAATGCTTTTCCTTTAAGCTAAAAGCTATTTCGAAGAATTTGTAATCCCCAGTCAGGACAAGATCACTGATATTTCCCAAATGGGTTAGGAGAAAAACAAAACAGTTATCTGAAAATATTCTCACAACAAGCGATAAGAGACTTCTGTTAAAAACAAAATCTAATGAACAGACACGTCAGAACAAGAAAACAATATACTAGTTTTCAATAAATAAACACTAAACATTTTTAAAAATGCAATACTATCATAAAAGCAGTTCTGATGCGCTCTGTAGAGCTCTGATGATAGAATTTGCAAAACACAAATAAATTATATGAACCTTGCATCCATAAACCCAAAGATTTCTCTGAAGCAATTCAGTTAAGATGCTTTGTTCAAGAGCACTAAAGTCAGTTCAATACGGTTCCTCCCGATTCTGCTTGGTTTGGCTGATGCCAGTCAGAGAAAGAATCTTCACTTTTCAATCTTAGTCAATTACATTAAGATATTAATACAGCATGTAAGAACTTAGGGCGCTTTAATGGATTATTTCTCAAAAAAACCTCTGAAGAAAATTCTTTATAAAAAAAGAAAGAAAGAAAGACGTGACAGATTTCTGTTATCAGTTATGTTTAAAACATGATTGGCAGTGGACATTAATGGCTTCATGTCATCTGGAGACAAAGGTAATTTGTCTTGATCCAGGCATCTCTTTAATGGATTTGGGATCTAAAAACAACACAGGGCATCTGAGGACATCAGACCTTTAAAAACAAAAAAGGGCAGATTCCTTTGGTACTGAAAAACTCGTAAAAAGTATGTAAAGATTAAGGCATTTAAACTCAACCCTGACCTTACCAAGCCATGTGATCAGCTGACCTCCCAATAAAACAAAACAAAGACACTCAGTCATATATGATATGATGGCCCTCACCTTTCATGTGACCCCATTAAATCCCTTCCTGGTGGCCCGTATGGCAGCCTGACCCTAAAGAGACCCTACTTCAGCCCATGGACTAATTGATTCCTTGTTCCATTTACACCATCACAAAAAAGTAAGGTAGCCATGGTTATCTCATACTGCAAGCATGGCAAACAGATAACAAACTATCAGGATCTGACATTAGCTGATGAGAACATCACCATCATGATAAAGACACATCTTCGTCCAAACCTACAGCCTGCCAACCATTTTTCTGAGCGGCATCTTGTCACTGTGGCAACGGACTGCATGCGTTTCCCTGCTGAACTCCAGCTGGGATGTTTGACAAGCGGTCTGTGAGCAGAAATCCCATCCAAAAAGCAGACCATGCTTCCTCATTTTGCAGAACTTGGTATTGCAGCCTCCTGCGGAAATCCACTAGTCTCGCCTGAGGTGAGGGCTGGAGTTTAGAAGTAGTACACATGTTCCTGGAGTCGAGATCAAATAGGAGGAAAAGGTCACTCATGTATAAGGGAGTTCAGGCGGCTGCATTAGTAGACATCCATCACAGAGGATCATTTCAGAGGAACTGAGATAAGACTTTATATGAACACACATTGTGGAGTTTCAACACAGAGCCAACTCCACTATAAGCTAAATTTGCATTACAAGCATATTTTCCCCAAATATACAGGCATCACTTGTTTGGATATGGATTTACATCTATGGAAAAAGCAGCTCAGAGAACAACTTGAGGACTTCTTGAAGTCTTAAAGAGACAGCTCACTCAAAAATATTCTGTTGAAAGACATGAAAATTATACAATGGGGTGTAAAATACGGAGTATAAAAATACTGACACAAACATGTAAATGGTATGTGTTATGTATATAGCCTATTATATAGATTCCAGATTATATTTGGCCTATCTGCAATGTGGCATGCTGTGTGACAAAACTGGAATGTTATAATAAAACATTATAATAAAATTATTATAAAACAAATCCGACACAGTTGCTTGCAGCATAGACATCTTTATTTACACAAGCTTTCTGGCTACACTGAACACTGAGATACAGTCGGTCAAAGTTTTATTATCTTCATACATACACAAGACAATATAAATTGTACCCACTGTGAGGCCCGTTATGCATCTTCACACATTCAGGCAGTTATTAGCCGAATGCTTCCTTATGTGCTTGCCATTGAAAACACAAAGCATTCATGCTAAAGCTGCATTAGCATTTCATTAGCACATTCCTAATGAATCATTAGAAGCCAAAGTCCTGGTTTAACATTCACATGAGCTGAGAGAACAAGCTAAGAGCCATTTAAAGATTCAGGGAAATACTTTTGAAAAACAAAAAACATTAAATTTTTAGCAAAATTGACAGACTTAAAGGGATAGTTCACCAAAAAATTAAATTCTCTCATCATTTACTCAACCTCAAGTGGCTCCTAACCTGTATTGATTTCTTACTAGGGCTGTCACTTTTGAGAAAAATCTCATTCGAATGGATATCGAATATCATGCAATGTATTCAAATATATTTGAATATCTACGTGCCCATATTTTTAACTTAATGTTTGAAACAGCAGGTTATCAACTTGTATGAATATCAACTTATATGAAGTGCCACTATGCATAGCCCACAACATTAGGCTACATGAAAAAAAAAAAGATTCAGAACAGGCACAAAGAATAACGTGACAACTTTAACAGCAGCAGGAGTAAGGCCTTTTAAGGCATATAGCCTTAATATTGTTTGGATGGTTACTCGACAGTTGAGCGCGAAGATTGGATGTGGATGATGTGTAAAGTAAACCATTTTTTGCCAATTCAGCAAACTACTTTATCTTTTATGGTTATTTTACCGTATTTTATCAGTGAAGAACCCAAAATGTTTCCAGACACTACTTTTAAGATGTGTTGGGGT
This sequence comes from Carassius gibelio, assembly GCF_023724105.1. Lineage (NCBI taxonomy): Eukaryota > Metazoa > Chordata > Actinopteri > Cypriniformes > Cyprinidae > Carassius > Carassius gibelio. The sequence continues at coordinate 19,868,381 of NC_068382.1, read as the reverse complement.
TGTAATTGTCTGGCCGTTCTGTTCGTTGTCTTCCATTTTCAAAACAGGGTAGCTACTAGCTAATATTCGCTTGATTTGGTCATGGGCTACAATACGTCTAGAGCGCCCTCTACTGGATAAGATGGCAAAGAATAAAAAAAAAAAAAAAAAAAAACTGTCTAATCATAGACTGTAAAAAATGCGCTACACATGGTATTTTAAAAACTATTTAAAAACTAGTTCGATTACGGATATTTCACGTCATGTTCGAATGCATATTCAAATATCGAATAAAAAGTAACAGCCCTATTTCTTACTTCTGTTAAAAACAAAAGACGAAGTTTTGAAGAACATTGGTAACCAAACAGTTGACAGTAGCCACTGACTTCCATAGCATTTTTTTCGTAATATAAAAGTCAACGTCTACCGTCAACTGTCATCTTTTGTGTTAGAAGAAAGAAAATCATACTGGTTTGAAAAATTAATAGTGACTAAACGAAGACAGAATTACAATTTTTGGGTGAACAATCTTTTTAAAAAACCTTGAAAAGCAAATATCATAGGGCTAGACCACATTCATTTTTTTTAAATAACCAACAGGCTTTAGATACAGTTACGGCCATGACTATGATTTGCTACTAGTTAGTTGCTGTTGGGGTCTCTTGCTAGGGAGTATCAGATTGTACTAAAATTCATAGTGCAGAAGTCATCTTCAAAGGTTTTGTTGCCCACTTACCCAAACAAAAAGACATCAAATTTATATGTTACATTTTAGGAGCAAAAGCATAAATGGCTAACAGACAAACTACAACCCATTTGGATTTTATCAGGTCTTCAATCTCGATCTCCAAATGAATAACACACTGTCAAAGAGCAAAATTATTTCATGAATGTAAATAAAGCAAGAATAAAAGCAGGCTTTAGACTGTCAGACATCACACCAGTTGCCATTAGCTGGTTTGATAGAAACACGTTTATTCATGAACTCAATACTGCAGCTTCTAGCCTGGCTTGAGTTATCCAAAATCATAAGCTGAAGCTGGATGTCACTGGGACCATGTTCGGCCATGGCAACACGGTTTTTATCCAAGCTGGAATGCACCCTCAACCACGTGAAAGATACCATTAATTTCCAAGTCAAATGTTGGTCCAAACTCGCAGGCAGGTGCTACTACCACAGAGACACATGTCTGCCTTTGACATTGATATGAGCATATAAATCTTCAGGGAGAAGCTGTTCTAAATCGATGTCAAAGAGTCGTTTTATGAGAGGTGGGGTGTCTCTTGTGGGTTTTTATTTTGTGTGTGGCCACAGACCTCTTTATAGCATTACTGTTTAATAGAAGGGTACTATGATGAAATGCTTTCTTCTCCATTTATGGCATTTGTATAGTACACACATTGTGTATAGCAACGACTTCTGTTAGAGAAAAGTTTTTATCAAAACCCCTTGATTAACATTAGTTGAGCAATTTTTTGAAAAATAGACATTATATGGAATTTTTTTTTTTTTAAATGAAAAATTATATAATTATCTTTTTTTGTATAAATATGTTAGTAAGTTGAAGCACTACAATTATTAAAACTGATAAAAAATGTCTTAAGAAACAATTAAAGCTATACAGAAATGTAAAAAAGACAAAATGACAAAAGCACATTGCAAAATAATATTTTTTTTTAAATTCAGAATCAACTAAAAATACAAACATTAAATAATACTATAATAACAAATAACATCAATAATAATAATAATTGTTTAGTATTATTACATAAAGTTATTGTAACTTTCCTTCTCATATTAAAAGGTGCATGAATCAACATTTAATAGAAGCCAAGTCAAAGTAATTATAGTGTTAAAAAATGGATTCTTACTGTCATCGCAGCCAGATAGATTTCTAAAACGAGATATCAAACTAAGGCGAGCACTCCTGGGTAATGTGATCCAGCTCTAGCTCAATTTTACCTGCGGTGCGCTGGTATCACCGTGAATACTTTAACATAATTTGCCCATTTTATCGTTATGCTGACATTAGGGCCTTTTGCACCAGTTTAGTTTGTATATTTTTGTATATTTATTTATTTACGCTGTTCATCATAGCATGATAAGTTGACACAATGTTTCCAGTATGTTACACACCATTTTAAATCATGGCGGGTGAGGGCGTTTTCAAACGGGTCTGGCCAATGTGTTCTTACATTTCGGTTAGTACCAGTTATGCTGGTTAGACCCTGCTCCGGCTAATTTGATTTTCGAAAAAGGCAGTCCTATACTTAAATCGCACCCAATTCCTGCGGTGCGAAAATGCCCCAAAAGTGGGTAGATCCACAGTTCTGGTACTATGAAAAGGTTCCTGTGGTGCAAAAGGGAAAGAGAACGTTTTCTAACAGATTTTAAATATTTTAAGAACTCTGCCACACTGAACCACAGTGTGAGCCAGGACACCATGCCTAACATACCGTCTCTGCTGACCAGGTCAATTCAACACACTCACTAAATACCAGACCGTTACCCCGCAAACACCCTACAGGGATAAAGGAATGTGCCATCATTAAATCAAGACACTGGTTATGTGCTGTCATTTGGACATTGTTAAGGACAAAAAAAAAAAAACATGTGGAACACAGAGGTTGTTTTCCAGGGAAAACACTAGCCAAACATCTCTTATGAGCCATATCTGCTCCAAATGATCAATCAAAGGTGAAGAGAACAAAATGTCAATCAAGAAGCAAACTGAACGGGACCATTTATCCCAGTAGAGCCCCAGTTTTAGTTTCAAACCTAGTGAGCAGTCTACAGAAAACTGCAGAAAGCACGATCAGAAATTACACTTCAAAGTAGAGGTAGCTAAGCAAGGCAAGCTTTGGCTTCCTTTCCAAAATACCTTATTTGGGCCAAATAAAGTAACACTACATGTACCCTTCATGGAAAAGGCAATCCCATAATCCACTGCAACAAGTGAAAGAAAATTAATTCAAGACGGCAGATAAAGTGAGAAAAACGCTGACTAGAAACATCTCAAAGTAGTTCAATCTAATTGACTATTATGTTAATTGCTAGCAACATGCTAACATAATATGATACCACATTTCTAAACCCAAAACATACTCAAGTATGTACACACCGAAATGTATCCCATAACAATTTATGCACACACTACATTGTCTGCAGTGCAGTATGGGCGCTATAGAGAGTATTAGCACAAACAGTCTTTTCTTTCAGGTCATCTAATGTCATTGCACAGCACCAGCTAAAGATCTTGTTAGCAAAGTACTTTAATTGACAAATGTCACTGGTAGTGTGTCAGGCAACAACGTTTGAGCTTCTGTTTACCAAATTTGATGATATCCATGTATGCGTGTCAATCATTATTTAAATATGTGAAAAATATCCTAAATTAAATCTCAGGTTTCATTACAAATATCTTCATTTGGTAACACTTTAGAATAAGGTTCCATTAGTTAATGTTAGTTAACTACTTTCGTTAACATGAACTAAGCAAGAACAATCCTTCTACAGCATTTATAAGTCTTAGTTCATGTTAATTTCAACATTTACTAATGCATTATTTAAATCAAAAGTTGTGCTTGTTAACATTAGTTAATGCACTGTGAATAACCATGAACTAACAATGAATAACTGTATTTTCATTAACTAACATTAACGAAGATGAATAAATACAGTAATAAATGTATTATTCATTGTTTGTTCATGTTAATTAATACATTAACTAACATTAACTAATGGAACCTTATTCTAAAGTGTTACCCTTCATTTGGAGCGGATTATGAAAGAATTTTCATTTTTGAATGTACAAACGAGTGATTCTGTCAATGTTTTTACAACAAGCTATCTAACAGAACAATCGTTTTAATGTGACTTTTGATGTCAACTCTATCGCCCCCTTGAGTATGGAGGTTTTTACCGCCAGTGGGATGACGTTTACTATACACTAGCCAAACATCACATTTGGGTTTTTTTTTTGTATTTACAAAGTAAAGACTCATACACACTAGGACGATTATCGCTCATGCTTATCACCAACATATTATGGCGCATCTTTTGTGTTCATACCCAATCAATTTTCACTGGCGATGAGCCGAGTGAATGTGCAAATTCACTCCCTGACATTAGATGCTGCTTAATGAAAAACAGAAAAACGCAGTACACATCGAATCCTATTTGATCTGCAATTCCTCTCCATAAAAATTCCTTCTTATCGAGATTTTTGTAGTCGCTGTCGGATTTGTTATGAAGCCCTTTGCGTTCAGACACCAATGAGACCAACAGCTCTACACTCATCTTGCCTCAACGCATCTTCTTGGTCAACTTACTTCCTCTTCGTCGTTAGTTATCAAATGTGCACAGCAAGACCGTTTTGTGCTTGAGTACCACCAAGTCGTGTTTTACTGTAACTTCAGCAGCTCCAGACATGTGAACAAAACTGCCAATTTCACTAGGGCCTTTCACACCGATTTAGTTCCAGAACTAAATGTACAGTACTAAAGTACTGGGACGATTTTGTGCGAACTATTTCCCGGTACCATTTAAAGAGTTGCGTTCGCACCAACAGTGTGTACTAGGACATGACGTAAGCCGGTCGACAGCGGTGTAATTTGTGCACGCCGTTCAACAATGTTAACAACAGGAGGATGGAGGACCCTGTGATCGGAGTTGTATTTTTGTTATGCCTCGCGGGTTTCTCAATAATGGTCATGGAATGTCAATGTATACTTACATTGTATACTAGCCTACACCACAAAACTGCAACTATCATCAAGTATCTTGGTTCAAACGTCAGTTGATACAAGAACACCCACTACTTGCTCCTTCTAAGCATTGTCTCTGCAAACACACTGATAAAAAAAGGCAGCTGAAGAACACAAGCCACAGATCAGAATAACAGCGTAATCAACTCATCCCAGAAGCTCATACAAAGCCTCCATCTAAACAGGCTACAAGTCCTGTGGCTGCCACGAGTTTCTACTGACTCTCATTCTACGATGACTATTCAACTATGTAGCAGGCCATCCACAGGCCTGCAACAGAAACTGGCAATGAGTTTGTGCATTTGCTTTATAAGATGTGGCACATGCACTGCTACCTTGATAAGTCAAATTTTGAATGAATGCAAATTACTATAAATGCAAAAAAAAAAGTCAATATACCTGTGTGAAATAATCCTGTAATCCTGAATGACAGTTCTAAGCCTTCACAATTCCATTTTCCCAGTTCCTTATTTAATCCATTTAGATTAATAAATGCACGTTTATGCGTTGTTGTCGCCCTGAAAAACCAGTAGAATCATAACTCTCAAGACCTTCCAGTGATCTTCAGCATTCAATGTGTGAGTGGAAGTGATGCTACAGGAAAATGAAGCAGCCAGTTTGAGATCTCAACTGCTCTGCTCTCGGCACAAACTCTGCTGTGTCTAAAATGACCCCCTCCTCTCCTCCTCATGTTCTTTCGCTTTATCGCTCTCTGTAACCTGCTCCTCTTGTCTCCTCCCCCAGCACACACACTTATTTCAGCACACTCAAGAGCTCCACTCTGTGGCTGTACAGAATTTTGCCCCCGTGTTATTACAAGAAATAAACACTTTTATTCAGCATGGGTGCCTTATATTGATCAAAAGACAAAAGTGACTGTAAAGACATTTAGAGTGTTACTTTAGTGTTTTTACATTTAATTGATCACAATTTCAACTTATTTGTGTTACACAATTTTTCAATACATAAACTTTTTTTAATATTAAGCAGCACAACTGTTTTTTAGCATTACCTCTTTAGCAGCGAGCAACAATGATTTCTATAAGATCATGTGATATTGCAATGGCTTCTAAAAAGTCAGCTTTCACAGGAATTAATTACATTTTAAAATATATTAAAATACAAAAGTTATTTTAAACTGCAAAAATTGTGTTACAATATTACTGTTTTACTGCGTTTTTGAGAAAAAAAAATGCAGCCTTGGTAAGCATTAGATAGTTCTTTTAAAAACATTACAAAAAAATCTTACTGATCCAAGCAGAATGAGTTAAAAAAAAATCTAAAAATGTATACAGTACATATAAAATAATATATAGCATTTTGACATATTTGTTAAAATGAGAGATATTCAATGGCTAAAACTGTTCATATTTAGAAAGCAAAGCAGGATGGTCGATGGCTAGTTTAATAAAGATGTGTATAAATACAATTTATGATCAATTATGATCAATATTCAATCAAAATGTAAAAAAAATATCTTAAATCTATTATTTGTTAGAACAGTTGCATTATTTTATGACAAAGCTACAGTACAGAAACACAACAGAAACTACAGAAACACAGACTACAGACAAAACAACACTGTTTTAAATAAAAAATAAAGACATCTTGTATATATTACATTTAAATTAAAAATTTAATTACATTTATGCATTTAGCAGAAGCTTTTATCCAAATGACAGGCTAACAATTTTCTCCTATCATATGTTCCCTGGGATATATGTACACATTCACACACCAAAAGAGACAGAAAGGAACAGAAAAGATGATTGTGTACACGACTGCATTGTTCTGCTCTGCTTTTGTCTCATTCTGTTTCCACCCACAATAAAAGAGCCAGAGAGCAAACATGCCTCTCCCCCGTGGATGTGTTTGCACTCAGGCATGTTGTGGTTTCTATCTTATTGTGTCCAGTTTTCCCTACAAAGTTGTGGCTCATGATATAAATGCAAACAGAGCACAATCACTGTCCTGTTTGGCCTGTTTTCTACCGTCAGCAACACGTTTTCAAAGAACTCAGCAAGACCAGCTTTGGTTCCCCGACCAGAAAAAAAAATCTGATCTTGACGTGACCTGAATTCAGTCAGAATTTCTTGCACCACACAATAAAAATATAACTCAATCACACAGCAGAAACCTCTAAGGACATGGTTTGCAGTGAGAAATGGAAAAGCCGCTCCCAAAGGAGACTGACCATGGAGACAGGCCCTACTTAATCTAGAGGACTTGATTTGGGGTTGCACCAAGTAAAGCCACCGCTGACCTGGATATCCGGGGTAAGGAGGGTACGGATGGAAAGAGGATTGGTCTCAGCCACCCACTTCCCAATGTCAATACGGTCACAATGAAGGGAGTTCAGGTCAAATTAAACACGTCACTCAACTACTTTTTGTGATGGATCTTTTAAAAGCCTAATTCCACATTAATTCAAGTTGCTCAAAAATGTTCTTTAACATTTCCAGAAGAACAAGAAACACTGGTAGGACAAATCCAAAAATTATAAATGGAAAATTTTTTCATACTAAATCATTTAATTTATTCAATTATCTTGAGATCTATTCAACTAGATACAAATAAGGCCATGTGGAAAATTGTTGCCTTCACTGCAGCTTAAATTAAGCCTTTTTTAATTCCCGTCTTATCCAGAAATATGGTTGAAAATGAATGAAAAATATATAAATGTATTTTCAAAATGCTAAAGTGGACAATAAACTTTAACAAACGCTCTTTAATTTGGGGGAACCATATCAGGGCATTTTTCATTTATCTCTGGCCGGTTTATCAGGTCTGACAGTAGTGCTGTGCTATTTCAGAAAAGAACATCCTGTTACTCTCATATGAGACTGAGGGACTCTGTGTCAGCACATGAACAACTCGCGTCTGAAGGGAGAGAAGCAAATAGTAATAACAATACTTTTCCTTCAAGCATTAAAAATCAAATCTACTTTATTATTCTTTTTTTTTCTTTCTGAAACCAAACTATGCAACACATTTGTTGATTGCATCATTCTCTTAAGCATTTTGAGCAATTTTAGAGTGTCATCCTAAACCCCTCATGGAGCCTAAAAAAATGATTCCAACTCATAAGCACATGGTAACAGCTTCCATAGCCTAAAAACATTTGATAGGCTTAGACAGACAGATAGACAGATAGATAGATAGATAGATAGATAGATAGATAGATAGATAGATAGATAGATAGATATTATTTTGTGCTTTAATTGAACCTGTTAGTCATCACTCCTTCACTACATGATAAATTATGTACTGAGTTTAATGTAAATGAACTCACTGATATCAATAGGTAAAGTGAGAGTGACTCCATCTGCTGGGTCAATCATGTTAGAGTGCAGATCGACTTTTGTTGGATTGTTTTGCCATGCTCTTTATTGTGAAATAATTTTAGAAATGTTCGTTTTTTTTATAGATTAAGCTTGCATCACATTACATTGTGTGTTGCAGTGAATAGTTTTGTTGAATCGTTGTAGTGTGACCTTCAATCGATTCTTTCAAACATTAATTTCAAAGAGTGTTTCATAAACAGATTCAGTAATTATTTTAAGTTAAAACAAAACCACTTTTCTATAACTTTCTATTTGTAAGATATTTATGCTTGCAATAAAATAACCAAACGAGTCAATTTCTCTCTCACTATCAGTTCAAGCATCGGTTCTCGGTCACGAATCGAACAGGGTCCATATACATCTCAGTTATACGAGTCAGTGAGATGTCGACTCGAAAAACAATCGCACCCATTCGGTTAGATCCGTGAACCTGTGATCATACTATAGTTGCTTTTGGGAAACTCACACCAGATTGGTCTTGATTCGATTCAACAACCAGAATCGATTCACCAATAAGATCTGATTCGAACAAGTGATTCATTCACAAACATCGTTATACATTTCCCTTCAGAAAGAATGGACCTGTTGACTATCGATAGACCATGTTTCCATAAACATATAACAAAACCAGACAGGAGACAAAAAACATGTCACAACAATAATATTGAAACCTGACCACAGCAAAAATGAAAACTTGAGAGATCCACTCACCGATTCCATCCTCAGATTTCAGCACCATGATCTCAGAGAGCTGCACTTGTGGCTCGGAGCAATCACCTTCTGGCGGTTTAACAAAGCTCACGCTTTAACCTGCTAACTCACAGTTTTGATCTTTCCCGAAAACCAAGTCTAAAAAAACTTAAGATGAAAAGAGTGTTTGAAAGTATTCGCAGTAACACCAGAGACCGGATGTCACTGCCTGAAACCCTCATGCTCCGCAGAAGGGCGTGTCTTGGCGACGAGGAACAACCAATCAGCGCCAAGCTTTGATTTTAGTTTTTTTTTTTTTTTTCTTAGTGTGCGTGCAGACACACACACACACACACACTTAAATACACTTAAAACACATCTAAACATATCATGCAAAGCTTTTAAAAAAAGATGCTTAGAAAATTATAGGAGTCTGAACTTTTAGGGAGTATGGTAGTGTAAATATAACAACCCACACATGTGGCTTTTCTGACCGTTCTGAGAGCAGTTCATTCAGAGTGGCAGGCTGTCCTGACAAGTGTGGGAGGAAAATTTTATGCATTGGAAAAAATAACTGCACAAAACCCCGTAAATCTGTCCTTTCTAAGTAACAGTAAAACACTTCCCTATTATATATATAGCAAAACATTCATAATGGTATTACTTTATTGCTTGGTTTCAGCTTTGTACTAAATGTGTGTTTTTAACAACCAACTAGTGAAATTGTCAATTCAAATCTAGCAAGGACACATTAAATTGATCAAAATTGACAGTTAAGATTTTTTACAGTTACAAAAAAATATATTTCAGGTAAATCCTGTTTTGAACTTCTTAGTTACTTGCACAGTAATAAGTTTCTTGAACACCAAATCAGCATATTAGAATGATTTCTGAAGGATCATGTGAGTCTGAAGAATGAAGTAATAATGCTGAATATTTATATTTGCCATCACAGGAATAAATTACACATTAAAACATATCACAACAGAAAGCAATTGTTTAAAAGTGTAATAATATTTCACAAGATGACTGTTCTGACTGAATTTTAATCAAATAAATGCAGCCTTAGCAAAAGAGATGTCTTTCAAAAACAAAAATCTAAACAAACGTACAATTCCCAACTTTTAATCAATGCAAACTGCGTGAAAACTAAAAAAGTGATTGTACGTTTATGGAGCTCTATTAAAAGTTGCATATACAGCTTTGCAAACAAACAAAGCACACTTTCAGAGCGTTAAGACGTTCAAAGGATGTTCAAGCTTCTCTTATACACAGAGGCTTGTTGTCTCTTCTTGCCCCCGGGAGAATATTGGTCACATCTTAACTGTGACCAATGGCTGATTATCCTCAATATAGGCTGACCAAGCACTACATGAACAAGCTCTTTGTTTGGATATTTACTGACCCTTTAAGAACAAATGGGGAACTAATTTGAGACAATAAGTGACCAACAGAAATACATCAAAGTAAAAATTTGGATACTTCTTGTTAACTATAAGTTGTCATGGCAATGAGTGATTAGTAAGTTTCTAATTCTATGCAAAATAATTAAGATGTGTGAGTAGATTCATAACAATACCATGATCATGTTCACACAAACACACACACACACACATATTACAATAGAAGCACAATACCCACAAACATATTGAATAGAAGTCAAACAAAGTGGTGGAATCAAGGTTTGGTCTTTCTTTTCATTGCCAGTAATGTAGTCTAGCACTAACAGCTTCACAAGATCTAGCCCTTAGCATCCTCTCATCTACCTTTGTAAAGAAATAAAGTGTCTTGGAAAGTTTCCCTGCAGTGATTCCTGTGCTGTCATATGCACTTCTGGAGACATTGTGAGAGGAAGATGTCGAAAACAAATCACGTCCTCTTCTCCTTTTGTGCTGATACAACAGACACACATGCAGTGTGCCACACACACACACGGTCACAGGAGTCACATGATCATTGGGCACAAGCGTCCATCTCTCTTTGACCTCAGAGAAAGGCAAACCCAAATAGAAAAAAAAAAAAAATTTAATGATTGTGCTTCTCAGGATGATACAAGATGCAAGATGTCGAAATACCTTAAACAGTGCTGTAAAAGACAAAATTATTACATATTATCTACCATGCAAGGTCACAAATAGGATTTTAAATCTAGAGAAAATATTCCCCTAAAATTCTGTCCAACCAAGCTCAAAAGATCTGTCTGAACAGTTTCACAACGAACCATTTTTTTCTGATTTGTTAAGGTTTTGTAAGCTCCCAGCATGCAGTGCCGCATGAATAACTTATGTGTTTATTGTCATATTGGCTTCCTGTTTGTTGACTTTATGCTTTTGTTGTTGTTTTCATTGTTGTTAGTTAGTCATCTTTTCACTGCATTGTGTTTGTTGACTGTCACTATTGTCCATGTGCATCAATAAAGCACATTTTATCTCTGCATTGCAAGATGTTTTCTTCTGCAAAGATTGCAGAATCCACATTGTCTTATCTATCTGTAAATGAAAATGTTATAATGTATTGAAAAAATAAATAAAAAAATTAGCTTCCCCAAATGTATTAGCTGAGCAAGAGCACGTTTTTGTATTTACTGAACAATGAATTTCAAATTGGCTAAAGAAAAGACATTTAATTGTATATTTTAATTTAATACATCATGTAGCCTTAATTATTTAACTTTGTCAACATTTATACAATATAATACGCAATAAATCAAGTAATAGCATATTCATTCCACCAGACGGCGCTGCATTTTATTTATTTATTTTTTATTATTATTATTATAATTATTATTATTTTTGTTTTTTTTTGCAAATATTTAATCAGCCTCTTAACCCAAAGAGCGGTATGGCTGTATATAAAGCTTGCAGATGTTGACCACAATTTAACCACTGATATATATATATATGGAAAATAATGAACATATTATTGAATCAAGGATTTTTATAAAGCCTAATGGCTTTGATAATATTCTATATTAAGGCTCCATTATCTTTCATTAAAGCTATTTTCGTAGAAAAGAATAAGAGAGAGAAAATAGGAAAAGAGAAAGGGAGAGCTGTTCATTCACAACCTAATCCAGAATAGAAATGGTAATGTTCTCCCCTCCCTCTCTGTATATGTGCAGAAAAACAGGGCAAGAAAACACTACCAAACAAGAATAACATATTAACTGACCCTGAGGTAATATTAGTGCTTGTGCTATGTAATTTTTCAAAGGCCTCACATTTACAGCAAATTCAGTACATTCTCTCTGTAATTTTCTGTTTCATCATGTCTCTCCTCCTTCATCCTTCACAGAGATGGCACATGGCTGCCACTGAAAGTCACTGCAGAAGAGGAGATGGGTAAAATGCATGAAAACATGTTTCTTCTTACACTTCTCACACTTTTTAATTTTTATGGATATTTTTTAGGTTTTCGTTTGTATACAAAATCTTACAATTTGTTATATATAACAAACAATATAACAATTGTTATATTATTTATACAAATACAAATGATTAAACAGTGACCCTATTTTAATAAAAAAGTAAAAGCATTCATAAACTAAACATTTTATATTTTTCCTTTTTCATTTATTTGTTTTATTATTTTATACATTTTACATGTAAATCAGCCAACAATAAAACAAGTTTTCTAAAACAGTTCTTTCCCTGTCTGCCATTGGTTAATCAAACAGCTAGCCCCGCCCCAAATTCACACCATTGGTTGAGTCGGTGCTGTTATGTGGCCTGGTTTGGAATGTTTTGATTGACACAGTGTGCATGGTTTTTGGGGAAATCAAGGCTTCTTCAAAGGTATTTCTGCATTGTGGGATAGGAGAAAGTATTATCAAGAAAACCTAAGCTTTTAAAATTCAGGTGTTAAGTAAATGATTGCAAAAATGACTACAGAGACAACTCGTAAGAGAAATGGGAGAGTTCATTACAAGAGGAGCACTGAAAAGATGAAAAATGTAGGCGTATTGATGCATATATAAAGTTAAATGTGTTTGTTATTTGATCTGTATACATGAGCAAAATAAATATTGCCTTTGAGGAGAAAGCATGTGTTTTCTGAACTCTGATGTAGAACCCCTGCTCTCTGAAACTGCAGCAAACACATCTTCTAAGCAGGAGACCAGACGAGAGAAATGAAATGAGACTCCTCGGGGAGATGCAGTGCTTTTACTTGATGCCTTTACTGCTTTACCCAGAAGACACAGCTAAAATACAGAAAAGACTTCTCCGATTCACTATGCTGATTCTGTATTCTGATTGTGTGTGTGTGTGTGTGTGTGTGTGTGTGTGTGTGTGCAGCAGAAGCCAGTTCTAGCACACAGAGCCTTCTGTTTATTCTGTATATACAAAGCAGATGTGAGACTTAATCACAATCCTTAGTGAGACAGTTTGAATAAATTTAAATATGATTTCCACCTTAAAACCTTAACACTAAAATCACCCTGGCTAACTCTATAGTCCCATAACTTACATACATATACACGTTTGAAAATTTTCTGCAAAACTGAAATAGAATAGGCTAATATTATCAAACAAAGCATTACTGAAACAATATTGTCAAGAATAGCCTTTGATCGTAAACCACAGTTATACATAATTTAACACATTTTTCTAGTAATTAGAAAAAACATATGGTAATTGTAACGTGGGAGGCATAACTACAGAGTTGAGGATCCAAATGCTTCTTTTATTTAACAAGAGAGCGGTCGAAACGGGCAAGGTCAAACAACAGCAAACAGGTACAATCCAGGGCGAGACAAAAGAGTAATCCTGATAAACAGTCCAAGGTCAAAAAACAAAAAGGCAAGGCAATGCAACACAGAGACAAGGTACAGGATACAGGCTAAACAATAATCAGAAAAGTAATCAGCAACGTTGGTAGGTTCATACATGTGTGTGTGTGTGTAACCCTTATAGTGTCCCTGATAGGAAACAGGTGTGTTGCAATAGGGAGGTCCTAGGCAGGGGTTTATGGGAAATGTAGTCCAGAGAGAACAAAGACAAAACCCCTTATCGTGACTGTAAAAGATATGACATGAAACTACTCTCCTAGTTTCTGTGTGCATATTTTCTAGCCTTATTGCCCAAATAAGTTCCATTTATAATAATCATAGTCCAGAGAAGTCAGTCCGTGTTACAGTTGGTGGAGTGAAGGAAACGTTGCAATGCATATAAAAGAAAAAGTCGTTTAATAAGGAAAACCAATGCTGAAATTCACAAAAGTCAACATAACATAAACGATTTTGTAGGGGAGCAAACAAAAGGAACCGATGAGATAATTCGTTAAAGACTGAGTTAAAGTAAAACTAGGTCACAGGTGAACTGAAAACACAATGAAAATCATTATAAATATGAACCTAACTGTCTGTTTATTAATAATGGATTTTTTAGCGATGTTTTCTGCTGGTTATAAAGTTTCACCAGTAGGTGGCGACAAATGACTGCCTTTAGTCATTGAGTCAATGAACCCCTCATTGAAGCGATTCATTGATGATTCATTCAGGAACAAAACAAGGGAACTTGGCTTTATGAGTGATATGATCACTGAATCATTCACATAACCAATTAATTTCTAAACACTGATCTTTTCAGGATCAAATGACACTGCTATTTGTTGCTCTGAGATGAGCAATGGTTCTGGATTCATTCAAAACTATTTTTATTGGCAAAAGTTTGGAGTTTTTGTAATACATATACATATGCATATGCATACACATGCATGTTTGTGTGTGTGTGTGTATGTGTGTGTGTGCATAAAGAACACACATGTATAACAATTTTAAAACTTATTTGATAGACATTTCTTTTTAACATGAGTAACGATGCAGCATCCATTAAGATGGGTCCTTTTTTAGACTAATGCCTTTAAATAACTAAGCACCAGGGTCTAGCAAACAACTTAAGCTTTTATCTTTTAAAGTCTGTATTTAAATGCCAAATGAGACAGCCATCAGAGTATCTTATCAAAGCTGCACAGCATTCAACACTTTTGAGGTCAGTTCACATAGCTGCAGCTCAAAGCATCAAGATAACATACTCAGAAAATCTGATCTAGACTTCACTGCAGGTGACAGTACACAAGAAGTGCTGCTAAAGGCTGTGGTTGTAGAAAAAAGGTCAGCCCATCCAGTGTGTAGGGGTTATGACATATTCATAAACCTCTGTGTGCCTACACACCGACAATGATTAAGAAAGAGAATCTGTGTGAATGATATAGTAGTGGATTCAATTCACACAAAGCAATTTCAAGAAAGTTTGGTATAAGCATATTGCTAAGCTAATGGTGTGTTAATTTAATAAGCATAATAATACATATTCTACACAAAAAAATGAGTAAAACAGTCTATTTTAAATTACATTTGAAATTTATTGGTAATATCTGTATGGTTATAATGGTTAAAAGTCTCAATTAAACAGAAATGGCTACTGATCTTTTCTTCTGAATTGTGATGTAAAACTTGATGTATAAGAGTACGTAATTTTTTCAAGTTTTGAAACATTTCTGTGCCATCATCAAGAATAGATTACAGGGCTGCATGGATTGGTATATATTTTAAGAATGAATTAGCAGTGTTGTCGCCAAGTGGTTAGAGTTCAAGGCATTTCAAGACCAGGTGGAGACAGACCAAAATAAACAGTTATCATACCATCTCACCACTCACTCTCTCTTTCTCTGCATGTCTCTCTGATTCTCTTGTTCCTCCTCTCACTTGTATTTCCCAGAACACACTGTGCTATGCAAAAGACACTCATTACCACTGAACACCTGTTCAAAAGCTGTCAGAAAGAGAGAACAGGTGAGGTGGTGCAGTAGAGGGCAAGGCAAAGATGATGATAAACTGCAGCAAAAAAGATCATATGTGGCATTTAAGAAGAAAGACATTATCCTTATCTCTGTATATAATGATTGTATATAATGGATTTTTTAATGGGTGCCAGCAATGCATTTATTTAGAGAAGAGTGGCTGATGGATGATTTACTACAGATCTACAGTATATGAAATAATACAATGTTAGCAAATGAGACGTAATTAAATCCATTCATCCATCCACTTAAACTGTCTTATGTATGACTGTGTGGCTAAAATGAATGGTACATTAAATATATAAGATTTGGAAATAATACAATTCCAAAAATATTTGAAAAATTCAACAATTCACAATTCCATATCACAAATATTTGTAATTCAGAAAGTGTGCATCATCCACATTTCCCACACCTTTTGACTGAAGCATTTCTATAACTTTTCTATTTCTATACTTTATGAGTATTGGGCAATGATTTTTAACAAAAAAGTTATAGAGATTAAACTCACATAAAGCATAACTATATATAAATCTATATTCACTGCAGACATTTCCATTACTTTTGCCATGAAGTTTTAAGATTTTAATAATTCCCATGATTTTTGGGGTGCGTTTCCCAAAAGCAACTATGGTCGCAAGTTCCGTTGTTACTAAGAGTCCAATGAAACTAACGACCGAAGTTAGCTGACGTTGCTTGAAATGCATCCCTGGACATCAAAATTGTCTAATATTTACAGGTCTTCTGTAATCCTGGTTATCTGTCAGTACATTTAAGATCAAACACAAGTGGGAACTAAAATCTATAATTTGGCAATGTGGATGCAGTTCTCAACTTGGCAGATACTTGTAGATGAATTGACCAAGTCGACATTTATGGGTCCATTCATTTGGATTTATATCTGAATGTAAAGCTTATTGCTAACTTTATAAGCTCTTCAGCCGTCACCACATGGAGCATATAGAAGATGGGAACATCAAATCTCTCACTGTTAACCCACTGAACATCATCATTCTGCGACACAAGCCACTGAGAACCAACTTAATCATCAGCAGCATCTAAGCTGTCTGTATGTGTGGTGTCCAGTGATGACTGAGGTCAGTGCACACATTTGCATCACAAGGGCCTGGTGGGCTGTTCTGTCAGAGCATACACAGCAGCTGCACCATTAAATAAAAAAAATGGTGAAATAGCTCTCTCAAAGACAACTGAATTATGCTAATGCGCTCCATGTCATGGTGAACAATTCAGAGCACAAAACTATTTCCATGGACACGGTTTATGAAAGGAGTGAACATAAGCATAAATGTAGCTGAACAAATGCTGAGTGTGCCAAGGGAAGAGAATTATAAGTGTGATGATTTAATAAAAACAAAAGAAAAAAAACACGACCTTGGGTTTTTAAACCGGAGTAAAATCAAGGATAAAGCCACAAAAGTCATTTAAATATTTTATAATGACAGTGACATACCAGATGCACACAGAACAGAAGCAGGCAGGTTAAATTAACATTGACCTGATGCACATCTGTAAAGAACTGAATTTTGATTAAAGAAGTTTCAGCACTTGTGATACTATACCAATAAATCCACCTGATCTTCCCGGGGAGTCTGATAGCAATATATCCGCCACAGGGTAATGTTTAAAACATCTCCCACATCTAATAAAGCAGCTATTCTGAATAGTTTTTTGGAAAGGTGTAGCTAGTCTACACAAGATAGAGAGAGAAGGTATTGTCCTTATTTCAAACATGCCGTAGTGCTAGTCACGGCAGTGCTTGGGATGCTGATTGCCTGCTCCAATAAAGTCCATGTCTAGAGCACAGAGAGCAAAGCGTCAGACAGTAGCAGAAAGCCCAGAGGCTGCTTCTGTGTTTATGATGTCATTACTCACTGCTTTGGCAGCTGCAGCTCCCAAACCCAACTAGTCCACATGTTTCAAATGCACCATGATCCTATGGCTTAGCAAGGGTAGAACATGCTGGTCCATATGGTGAAAGAAAGACCTGGCTTAAATGAATAATTCCTCCAAAAATGAAAATGATGTCATTATTTACTCATGAGTTTCTTTTTTCTGTGAAACACAACAGGTGAAGTGCTGAATAATATCCTGGCCTCTCTTTCGAAGTCTTTTCAAAAGTGAAAGTGCAGGACTGGAAGTGTCAGCTCCAAAAATGACCAAAAAAAGCACCATAAAATGATGATGCACGTGGTCCATATGAACTATTTAAAGTTTTCTGAAGCCATTAGATACAGTATTAAAACCAAAACAGAAGCGGCAGTTAGATTTTTTTTAATGAAACATTCTTTGAGTCAAAACATTTATATTTACATTTAATCATTTAGCAGACGCTTTTATCGAAAGCGACTTACAAATGAGAACAATAGAATCAATCAGATCAACAAGAGAACAAAAACAGTACACAAGTGCCATGACGAGTCTCAGTTACTCTAGTAAAGAACGCATAGCCAGGTTAAAAAAAAATAATAATAAAAATTATGAAAGACAAAAAAAAAGAAAGAAAAGTGCTAGTATTAAAGTGCTGTCGAAAAAGATGAGTCTTTAGATGTTTCTTGAAAATGAGTAAAATCTCAAATTGAGATTGGGAGGTCATTCCACCAGCTGGGCACAGTCCAGGAAAAGGTCTGTGAGAGTGATTTTTAACTTCTTTGGGATGGCACCACATATTAAATATTAATATTAATATTTGATATTAAATATTAAAAAAAACTTTATATTTTAATAAAAGAATTGGCTCCGAAAAAATTATTTGTAGAAGTGGAAGATGATTATTAAAGTATTAATAAAGATTATTAAATAAATTAAATTTTGGTCTGTACCTCACAGAACGCTATAATGTATAGCGTACTGAAAAACAAAAGGGTTTGAAACGACATGACATTGAGTGAATAATGACACGTTTTTTATTTTTAGTTGAAAACACTCCTTTAATACTGAGAGAGGAGGAAATTATTAATATTAGATGAAATTGCTGTGTGTAGGTTTATACTCTCCACTGGTCATCCCGGATGGAGATCAGAGATGATAAGGTTTGAGAATGAGGGACAGATTTTAAGGACAGTAGTTAAATATGAACTTGTCAAGCAGATGCAATAAAGGAGAGAGTCCAGATAGATTTTGTGGCTGGTCATTTGGAAAGGCAGAGTTCAATAAGAAACTCTGGAGGACTAAGAAAATGAATTTAAGGTTTTATAGATGGAAGCTCTGTTCCAAAATGCCTACTTTTTTTAATCTCAACACAAAACTTAAAGGGATAGTTCACCAAAAAAATGAAAATTACCCCATAATTTACTCACCCTCAAGCCATAGGTGTACATGATTTTCTTCTTTCAGATGAATACAATTATGCTATTCCTGACATGACGGCTATATTTAAATATCAATCACTGAGTTGAATCACGTAAGAGCTACAGATATATACTGGCTTTTGTATGAATTCCTGAAAAGTGTTGAGAATCACTTGAGTCCAATTCCATTCTGCGGTCAGAAATCAGCTGCTTGTGTAGGCTGTAAGCAGCTCATTAGGTTTTGGAAAAGAGCTAGAAAGAGAGATGTAAATAAGATTTGTTTTGTCCTTCACTGTTTATCATCACAGACGGTGACTCCCTCAGAAGAACTGGTGGGCCACCACACTGGCATCATGGGAGATCCATGAGTGGGCAGCACTGACTTGCTTCCAGCATGATAATATGGGCTCACAATTCAAAATTGAGTCACTTCACACCTCTTTTCCACACACACACTCATTTCCTCTTCATGACCCCTTTACACTATAATCACTTTCACTCTTTTTTCCCCATTGTTCTCATGCATACATATTCTCATTCCAACTTTCTAGGACTCTCTTACAGATATGTGCCTCATAGGTTACTTCAAGGGGTCATTTCATACCTTTTTTCTGTGTGTTAGTCACACAATTTTAGTCAAATAATGAAAAGGTTTTTCCATGACCATTCTTCTTGACGAGAGCCAATTTATCCAGTTGTCGATTATCAGTGGCAGCTAAAACGAATGAAATTTCTTTTTTTTTAAACTTAAGATCAAATAATAATTAAAACAACTATGTGCTGTGTGTGTGTTTGTGTGTGTGTGTGTGTGTTTGTGTGTGTGTGTGTGTGTGTGCGTTTGTGTAAAAAACAAATGTGCATGAATAGGATGCATTAGGCAAAACTAGCAGGTCAAGTTTGGTTCAAGTGTAGTGGCTTGTTGTGAGGCTCATTCTGATTCTGTGTTTAAGCTAAAGGTGAAGTGTTTCATTTTTGTGGTTAAAACACTTTCTACTATCACAGCTTAACATGCAGAGATAACTGTAAGTAAGCTATGTTTAGGATTTTTCACCCAAGTGTAATTATTGATCCAATATTGACACAGCAATATAGGATTGATTTTACACAAGCTTGATGTCACGCATTGTTGTACAGCACAAACATACATACATAAATACATACAAATCTCTAAACCACTTTAAGTTCCTCATTATAGCCACAGGTGATGATAACACTACTCATCCAGAGAAAGGGTGATTAACTTACTGACTAATCGTGATTAGAATTTGAAATGTGAGCTGCCCGTGACATATGAATCACAGTGTGTGTGTGTGTGTGTGTGTGTGTGTGTATGTGTGTGCGTATGAAAGTATATGACAGATGAAACTCTCATTACACTCTCTTGTACAAAATCGACTTCCTCCTCACTGAACAGTAGTTCACAATATCCCTATCCATTCTCACATTCACACTTCCTGACCGATTTCTTCTCATAATGCCTTCTTACCATCTTTCTTTCTGACTCGGAATGACCTTTAAGTTAAAGTGACACTCCCTTAAGGCTTTTAAGACACACCGATAGATTCTCACACCAGCATCTAAAAGCTTTGGGTACATAATAATAGGCCTCTCCTCTTTGCATGCTTCTTATAATGTTATTTTATAATGTTTTTTTTTTTATGATTAATGATAAAACACAATAGTCATACTTTTAATATGTAAAGCTATTTATTAAGATAATTATCAGCCAAGAGTGAAATGCGTATAAAAGTGAAACCATGACACTAAATAGCCACCTAATAACCTTTATGATCTTATAGTTGTATACTAATGTCATGTGTACAGTAAATAGATTGTATCATTGAAAACATATACTTTTTGTAAAGCTGATTTGAAACAATGTTTATCATGAATTCTGAAAGGGCCATACAAATAACATCAAACTGAACTGAATGTGACAGAATCAGTGCTGAACAGTGATGCTGTCTGTCAAAACCCAGCTAAAAATGTAACACTGATCTCTTTATTACTGACTGAGCAAGACCATAGTGAAATTAACAGTTGAAATTAAATTGTGATGCTTGTTATCTCATAATTAGACTTTAGCATGGATTTCACAGAGAGGGTCCCAAATTTGTCTTTTTGATTCTCAAGAGTCATTACAGGAACAGCTCTTAATATACAAAAAGTAAATGACTTCCCTTTTCACTGGATTGAAAAACACTGTAGTTTGCCAAACTTTGGAGAAATGAAAGAGCATACAAAAGGATGCATTGAATTTCCCATCAATTTTTTTGTTTTTGTTTTCAATTCATGACAAAAGATTTGCTAAAATGAATATATTATTTACAAAGAAAAAGACCCGGTTTCTATATGAAAGATTCTCACTGTAACTCTTGTGAATCAAGAATCAAAAACATTCTTTCAAATGTATAACAAAGAAACAAGCAAATAGCTTCAGTTATTTTTTTAGAGTTCAAATTGCAATATATAAGTTATGTCAGTTATAAGTTAGCATCAAGTAATTGACATTCTAGGCTCAATATTGTCATGCACAATATTGACAAAAACAGCTTAGAGCAAAAAACAACCAATGTATCTGAATAACACAAAGTAACAATATTTTGTTTTTGAATGAATAAGCGTTTTTTGAATTATTTGGTTGAGTGAATGATTCATCGGCTCACTTAAAGACACTTGCTGCCACTTACTTGCACAAGTACTGCAATGAAATCAATTGGAGAGAAAATTGAGATTTTTGCTAAATTGTCCTGCTTCTCAGATTTTTTCTAAACATTCTCACCAGAGGCGTCATGCCCGCATGCAGCTTCCAATAGACAAAAAAAAAAACCGGATTAATATTTTTATATTTGATACAGCCACACCGGTGTGATTAGATTGTTCAACGCGGCACAGCATCAGCTGCTAAATTCAAATCTGCGTTCCCTGGCTAGCGCTGAGCCAGAGACAGATGCGTTTGTACAGCGCTGCATTATAGCCAATCACACACGATTCTGCTGAGCTTATGAATGCAGTGGCCAATCAGAGATGTTCAAATAAAACGTGGTGTTTTGTTCACTTGCTCGCTGATTGCTGGCAAATTCTCTCATCAGAAACAACAAAGTGCAGATGTGCGTATGAATGTAAGTAAGATATTCATTTAACAGTGTAAACAGCTTCAGTGATTATAATGGGACTTTTTGAGAGTGCCTGAACTCTGGCTATACTGAATGAAAATGTTACTTCATAATGTAAATGTTCTTTGCTTTCTGTAAAATTAAAGTGTAAAATGAAATAATTAGTAACTATAAATACTGTTATTAAATTCACATTAAATACAATGTCAGTCGTAGTAAAATATTTTATGGCATGACACCCATCTCTGGTACTTAAAGGGGTCATATGATGCGATTTCAATTTCTCCTTTCTCGTGTTACAAGCTCTTGGTGCATAACGAAAATCTGTAAAGTTGCGAAAACTAAAGCCTCAAATCCAAAGTAATATTCTTTACAAAAGTTATAAAAGAGCCAACAAAGCCCCCCTATAATGGCACGTTCTAACATGCCCCCACAAACACAAGTTTTGAGCAGTGTAGTGTAGCGCTTGTTGTTTGGTGTTTCTCCAGCCATGGTTCTATGTTTATGCAGCGTGATACATGACGCAACAAGTAAAAAAAAAAAAGAAACTGTATAAGTCATCATAATCAGTAATTATGTCCCCACTGGATGCAACAAATGCATCACATGGAAATGTTTTTAATAAAATAATAAATAAATAAAACATAAGCCTATATCAGTTATGCATTGGTATTGTAGTTGCATCAAAAATCATGCGTGCATGACGCCCCTACACACTTCCTTAAGAGTTCTAACAAAGAATTTCTCAATCTAAACAAGAATGTGATCATTTTCAATATGAACATTTCTCAGAACTTTCCAAATCAAAAAAGTCCAAACAATCGGTGCTATACTATGCCTAGAATTTATTTTACCGATATATATATTTTATAAAGGACCATTCATATCAGTGGTAACTATAAATATAAATATAATTCTGTGAGAATAGAGAAGAACTCTAACTACAGAAGTATTGTAACTTTAGAAGTACAACTAACTATATTGACACAGAGGAATGATAGTGTTGGAATCATTTTCTGATTTTTTTTTCAGCTGATGCATGATAAAAACATTGAGTCAAACAGAAACCACCTGATTTTAAAGAGCATAAGTATTTAAAGGGGCAGACAACATTATATAATGTAATAAACATGCCATCCATTGTAGGAGAAACATCTGAAACAAAGCTGATACAGGAAACACAAGTCAGAACTCAATCAAGCATCTTGAGCAATGAAACAGCAAGCATTAAGTTTATCTGAATAGGCTTTTTGTGTTTTCACATTTGCATCCTTTGGGGACCATTGGGGGATTTTGTCACTGAATTTTGACAGATGGTATGAAGAAAACTGAGAAAATACATCCAACATAAAAACCACAGATCTAAACCTTTAACTGATTTCTTTCTTTTTATGATGTCAAAAATCAACCCAGAATAGGATCTTCCTCAGTCCCACCTCTTCTTCTGTCTCTCTCAGAGTTTCTCCTCTACATCCTCACCTATAATGATTGTCTTAGCAGCTCTAACACTTAATTCATACAAATTGCACTGATGAACAACAAACACACATTAACCCGCTGAGAATGCTAAAACAAACAAATAAACAACCGTATGCAGGACTAAGTACATAAAGAACAGTGCAGGCGAAATCCACAGTGAAACTTGATTATATTACTATAGATATACAAGTTATATAAAGAGGACATGACTGAAGGTCACTTGGCAACAGGTGGACATTTCAAGTCTCACGATCATTATAATATGACACTATTATTAGTGCTGCAACATTAATTATATCAAAAACACTCTAACAGCCCAGCAACTTTCCATCAACAAAACAAATGATTTGTCTCACATTGCATGCCCATGACGCCAGCTCCGTTTCTCATCCAACACTTCCATGATCCAGGGACACGGTTTATCACCACGGCAACAATACTGGATTGATATAATTTGCAGCTGCAAATGATTTTTTTTCTCAGATCTCAAATGGTTCCAGCATTATGGGTGCATCACTTAAGGGGTCGTGAAAATGGAAATCAAAATGTCCTTTACACAAAACAAACCGCACGTTTCAGACCTCAAAGCCCAGTTTAAAATATGAATTTTTATGATTTCCTCAACACATTTTTAGCATGCATATGTACTGTAAATCAATGAGGCGTGCTCTTCACAATGTCTGTCGTTCGATCACAAGAGTGATACTGCTGTGAGGGAATGTCAAAACTGTCAGGAGTTGTTCTGTCCGAGGGTGTAGACAAACGGCACATCTAAAAACTGCATGCTCATCCAAAAGATCAAATTATTGGAAGTTTATTTTGGAATGTTTGGTTAATTTCGCTCAACGTGTTGCTTGTTTTATTAAATATAGCGCTTTGAAATCTATTGGTAGTGCCAGGTTTGTCCTTGGAGGCATGCCAGAAAATAATTTAAAAGGTAATTTACATTTTTTGTGTGAAGAAACACTTTATAAGCTACCCAGCAGAATCATAATATAAAGATCTGAAACTGTATTTCACGACTCCTTTAAATAGTTTGAACAAGTCCCGATTAGACTGTAAAAATGTGTGAAGTTCAACTTCACACACTTTGTGAAGTTGAAAATAAAGTGAAGATTATTGGAGTATCTTTTACAAGTAAATAAAATTTCAATCAATGCTTCAATATTTCATTCAATGCATTACTTGCTGGGAACTTGAACTAGACATGAAAATGAAATTTCTGAATTTCTGTATTTCGGAATGAAAATAGTTTCAAAGGAAATCCTACACCATTTTTTTTTCACTGTGAATGTAATTCCCAAGCACACACACATAATGAGACCCACCTGCTGGAGGAGCCGGACAAACTGTGGGACACAAGAACGCCTGGAAGCTTGAGGCACAGAGTTCGCTCACCGTCCCCATAGCTCAGTAGTCTCTGTTGCACTTTGAATATGAAAGTGCAATTGCGAGAAGAAAGTCCCTGTGAGCGATGAGAGAGAAAACACAAGCTACTTCCCCTTTTGTATGAATGCAGAACTTGTAGAAATGTTGATACTTATGTACCACTTGTCTTTATCATCACTTTTGCTGTCCGACAGATTCCAAAGCAAAGACCTCTGATGGCAGCTCAGATCCACAACGCTGCTCTGCACCCTACTGTGTGCTGGTCTCGCAATCTCACTCACTGACTCTCTCCTTGTATTGTCTCTCCTCCCTCTCTCTCTCTTCGTACTCACCGCCACTTTACCATCCAGGGCTTTATGTGTCTGTGACATTGATTTCTATTGGAAAGTCTCTGCTGTGGTGCTGAAATAGCTGAATGATTTACATAAGCAGAAGCTCATCAACACCTCCCAGAACACCTCCCCACTCACTCCCACAAGGGCAGTTTAGTCAGAGCTCAACCATCTCGGGCATCTGAGCCATGTGTGGTTTAAAGGTCATGTACAGTATATGTTTACTCATGGAGAATCACAAGATCACCCACCCCCACCCACCCCATCTATAAAGGCATTGTGTTAGGTTGAGACCCTCTGAAACCCACATGCTCCAAGACTAGTGCTTTTGCATCAATGCAGTTTGCATTTTAAATCAGTGTTTTATGTTGTGTGGTTGTTTCTATGGTAATTGCATGTTCTTATATGACAAGAAATGTCTTTCATGATGAAAATAGCAATACAAGATCGCGGCAACTTGCAAAAATGTTCTGGCGAATTGGTGTCTAATCTATTTGTATGCTTTACAATCTGCTAACGCCCCAGTGAGAGGGACGGGGTTAAGGGTGAACTCTCATTCTCAAAAATAAAGGTTCTTAATTGGAAATGATGGTTCCATGAACATCTATGGAACTTCAAAAGATGTGTGGTCTCAAAAAAATGGTTAATCTATGGAAAATTCCCTTTTGGAACCATGATTTTTAAGAGTGTTCATGATTACATCTTGAATGAATATACAGTATGAATGAAACGAAATCACTACTTCATAAAACTCTAATTTTCAGCTTGAAAATGTATATATTCTATACATAAATGTTGTTAATATTCATGCTGAACTTTGCAAGCTAGACAAAAATGTAGTTGCATTTGTGACGTTTCTAAAAAAAAACATGTATGACTTAAAAGAAACCCTTTTTTTGCAATTCTATTAAATCATAAGATCGCTGATATAGCTGACTTGTTGCTGATCATGTGTCACGAAACAGGAACAGAACACTACTCTCAAATAACAATCTCAGCTTGTCAAAAAAAGACATGTTTTCAAAGAATAGAAACTAGCCTGATTGTATGCATGTTGCAAGTCATTTACAACCTAGGATCTTGTAGTTATTTACTAATCTAAAGGGACAGTTCACCCAAAAATGAAAGATTCTATACAGTTGTTTTCTATTCTGTTCTGTCGAACACAAAATAATGACAGAATCTTCTTTTTAGGTAAACTATTCTGCTTACATGCAACAACCTTTTCTCTTCAAAGCAAATGCTTAAAACCATAGGATTTGACAATGTTATGTAGCCATTCAAACATCTGGGAACATCCCCAAAGTGTGGTCTCAAAGTGGAGACATTTGGGAGATCCTGCTCCTGCTCCTGATCCTTCCTCTCCTTCAATTCCACCCATGTATTTATCACTCTATTCCTATGAGATTTAACAGATTTTTCCTATCCACAATATAAAATAATCAATTACCTACATTTAATTAGAATTTTACTTACACTGGTTTTACATTTTTCTGATCTGTTTCTCCGCTTGAGATGTGTTTCTGAAGGTGTCAGATAAAATGTCCTTGAGTGAGTTTTTCTAAATCAGATCTCAGGTGTCTACTTGTGGTTTGGCTCTTCCTAACACCTTCCACCAAGCATGATCAAAAACTTGTATAAGGCTTAGAATATAGATGCCAAATTTAAATGATTAATTTGACATTTAGCTAAAGCTATTTATTCACAGTAATTCATAGAACACATATTACAGAGACAGTCCCTATAGAACAGCCTGGGTTTATAATCACAAGATCATTCATAAACCTGAAACTGTTTATCTTTATTATACTAAATATTTATTAATTTATTCCATGCCAAAGATGATTTAATAAATATTTATAATTATAATTTTCAAATAAACAAAATTTCTGATTAATTGAATGCATCCTTGCTATTAATTTGGCATAGCTGAGCATATCTGGATCATTTTATTACCACAAGCTCACCAACAAACATTCATGTTCATAGTCTTGTGTTTTTGCAGTGACTCAGGATTATTAAAAGACTTTTCCTTTCTTTCTTTTCAGTCTTTTTTAAATGTACACTTGACACTGGGAGGGCACCCTGCAGCTAAGAGAAATAAAGAACAAAGGAAAATGACCTGCGAGTTGTATGTGAAAGGTTAGTCAGCAGGACTTTTAAAAACACAGTTCTTCCATGGTGAGTTGAGTGCCATGGTGGCATTCCTGTGCCAGAACCCTTTAACAAGACATATGACTGTAGACCCTGCGTTTATGGAGCATACCAACATAAATATTACACACAAAGTCAAAATCAATCAAGATACTCTCAAAAAAAGCAGGAGGTAGGTGCAGACTCACGACTTTGCCACAAATTCTATGTTTCTGCACAGCTGAAGAAGTAGAGGCCCAATATATGCCTGCCCAGTGTCAGCAGAGTCGACTTCTCTGTTTCAAAGACGCACAGAACTGCAAACAGTACTGGATTCTGAACCATAATGGTCAGAAGCTTGGGATTCCCATCAAAGATTTATTCCAATAATTCTTCTGCTTCATCATTTTTAAACTAACACTTTTTTGGCATATTTGCCCCAAATACGTCCAGTTGTTCTGTTAATTAACTGAAACTACAGATGTACAAGATGAGGATAAATCATGACAAAAGTACAATAGAAAAAGAGTTTCTGCTAAAGAAATCACAGAAAGGCTCAAATATTTAAATGTTGTTTTTTGGATGGATGAATTAGATATAGATATAGAGATTGATGGATGGATGGATGGATGGATAGATATATAGATATAGAGATTGATGGATGGATGGATAGATATATAGATATAGAGATGGATGGATGGATGGATAGATATAGAGATATATAGATGGATGGATAGATATATAGATATAGAGATTGATGGATGGATGGATAGATATATAGATATAGAGATGGATGGATAGATGGATAGATATAGAGATGGAGAGATGGATGGATAGATATAGATATAGGGATGGATGGATGGATAGATATAGATATAGGTATGGATGGATGGATGGATGGATAGATATAGATACAGGGATGGATAGATAGATAGATAGATATTGAATTGCAAAAACATTTTGTGACATCCTTTAAAGGGGGGGTGAAATGCTCGTTTTCACTCAATATCCTGTTAATCTTGAGTACCTATAGAGTAGTACTGCATCCTTCATAACTCCAAAAAGTCTTTAGTTTTATTATATTCATAAGAGAAAGATAGTCTGTACCATTTTTTCCCGGAAAAACACGACCGGCTGGAGGCGTGGTGTGTGGGCGGAGCTAAAGAATCACGAGCGCCAGTAGGCTTTTGCGTTGAGAGCGTTTGGAAGCTGTGACATTACCGTGAGGAAAAAAACATCCAAAACAAACCATGGCTTACAGTCAGATTCAGCGTATATTTATGATCCAGAATCAGATCCCGAGGCTGAAACTGAACGAGAGCAGCAGCAGCAACGACTCGCTCCGAGCGGGGCTCGAACCCGGGTCTCCGTCATGGGAGGGGACGCACTAACAAGGAGGCAGAGATATTTGAAGCAGTTTTACTCACCGCCTGCGGTTCCAACACACGATCGTGACCCTTTTTCGTTGGGATTGCATCATCCTTAAGAAATAAACGATACGCAAATCCGTTGTCAAACTGGGCCTTGTTTGTAAAACAAGCATCTTCGAAATGCAGGGGAACAAACAAAAACACTTGCACAACGCCGTTGATGCTCTGTAAAAATAAACTCCATCCACTGGTCCCTTAATGCTGTTTCTCTTTTGGTAATCTGTGCAGGGTTGTCTTGCCCTGGCAACCAAAAACACACTTCTTTTGTGACAATTTGGTCTCTCGCTCTGATCAGTGAACGTCTGTTGTGCTCTCAGTGCTCTGCTATACGGGAGCGCGCGCTCTTCCAGCAGAAGTGCCCTAGGACCTAGGGGTGTGACGGTTAGTATATAACCATGAGACCGGCGGTTATAGTTGAACACCGTCATTAGAACTTTATAACCGCCAAAACCGTGTCACTAAAATATTTTTTACAAACATTTTTTATCAAAAATTATTTTCATTTTTTAGATAGGATCATCAGATGCGCAATATATCGGGAGACATGGTTTTTACCACTTAATGAAGTTTTGTAAATCGTCAGACATGATATTTACCACTTCATTAAATTTTGCTTTGTAGAAAACCTTTCTTAAAAACGAATTTCGTTTTGAACAAATTTTATCTTAATTTTAATAGATGTTTCATCAACCAACTGCATGTATTTTAATAAATAAAATGCAAATATAGCAGACAATGATAACCGTGACATGGAAGCACCAGCGCGCCGCGTTCACTTGCACTGTGAACTAGAGCGCATCTCATTGTAAATGAAACTCAGCGTAGGCCTATGCCTCATACTCTAGCATTAAATATCTTTGCTGCATCCTTTCTAGAACAGACAATGGCTTTTTTTTTTTTTTTTGCGGCTCGCATCAGCAAAGCATAGACCGCAAAACAATCAGCGGATGGCGGGCGGGTGCGGCTTTGAAATTTGCTCAAAAAACTTTGGCGTGGATGATGAGTTTTGTGACAGATCTCCTTAATAAACGGAGGTCTGAAATCTCCGCCCCTTTACCGATCAGAGCGCGCGCTGAAACGGAGTTAACCCGCTATCTCCAAGATCAACCAATTGACTCTACGGCAGATCCACTAGCATGGTGGCGAGACAATATGAAACAAAATGAAACACGCTATCCGCCCCCAACACCCCCCCCCCC
Organism: Carassius gibelio; assembly: GCF_023724105.1. Classification (NCBI taxonomy): domain Eukaryota; kingdom Metazoa; phylum Chordata; class Actinopteri; order Cypriniformes; family Cyprinidae; genus Carassius; species Carassius gibelio. Next base: position 19,838,414 of record NC_068382.1, on the reverse strand, counting down.
CCCCCCCCCGACGGTTATGTTATGAACCGTCACATTTGACTCACGTCATAACCGTCATCACCAATTCTGAAACCGGCACACCCCTACTAGGACCCATATAAGGAAATTCCGCTCCATCTAACGTCACACAGAGCCATACTCGAAAAAAACTTTCCGAAACTTGTGACAAACCGGAAGAGTATTTTTGGAACAGAAATACTCCTTCAAACGTACAAAAAAGTAAAAAAAAGTTTTTGAAAACTTTGTCTATGTTTAGCATGGGAATCCAACTCTTTAACAGTGTAAAAAACTCAGTATGCATGAAATAGCATTTCACCCCCCCTTTAAATACAAAATTTCACACCCCATCTACCCTGGCCAAACAAAAGCAACAAAACAAGACAATTATGATCAGCAAGGCTGTCTACACTGCATTATAATGGACACGCTGCCTTGCAGTTTAGACAGATTTGTTTATTATAAGAGCTGGCTATCTGTTTTCTTGTGTGGGGCTCACTTGAAGTGCAAAAATGGAAACACGAATAAATTGTCCCATGAATCCAGACTGTTGTGATGAGCCAGACTTTGAGTATCGCTGTATTATAGTCGTTTCTGTTTGTTCAGGTGAAATTTCTGACAATATTTATCAGGTAAAACAATACAATAAAAGTACAGACAATAAAAATATGGTTCAAGGGAAGTGTAGAAGAGCTATTCAGCAGTAATGAAAGGCCATTTCCAAGCCAACAAGCATCATATGCTGGCAGTAGAAGCTTTCATTTAACATCTATGATATCTGTGGGTTTGTTTTCCCTACAAGGATGAACCAGCTCATAAAATAAACAAGAACACACACACACACACACACACACAGACAACCTCTTGACTCTTAAAGGAGCATTTCTCAATTAAATAAATAAATAATCTGTAACTTTTACTCTCCCTCATATTGTTCCAAATCTGTATGAAAACCGCAAGCTTTTTCTTGTCATTCAGTTAAATCTTGGATCTTGACATCTTGGTGATTCAGTTTTTGATTCAGTTTTCCATTCTCCATTTATTATAACTGCTTTATAAAAGGATCAGTACATTATTTATAATTCCTCTAAATATCTTCTGTATAAGAAAGAAAGTTTTTCAGGGTTGAAATGACGTTAAGGTGAATAAATGATGACAGAATCTTTATTTATGGATGAACCAAACTCCTTTAAATGTTTAGACAAAGGAGAAATCTATACTTGATATACGCAATTATGAAAGCATAACCTTCAGAAAGGAGGGTTACAATATAAGCAACAATATTAAAATCTTGTGAATAATAGTTAATTTAAGTTTGTTATCTATAAGGGATGGACTATTCCAGTAGTTCATCATGGCAGATTGTTTCTAACCCATTTCAAAAATAGGACAAATGGGGATGTGATCATGGCTGTTGGTTGCTGCTGACCTAACACTTGTATCTTGGAGTCCCAGTCGTCCCGTGCAGGGAGACCGCCGTTGATCTCAGTTGATATTAAAACAGATCAGTCTTTGGAAGATTCTTCTCTGGAGCTTAAGATTAATGAGCGAGTGCTAGAGAGACTTTGGAAGGGGAAATCAGCAGTATATTACAGATGAACAAACACACTGCAGTAAAACTATTGCTCTACAAATACTGTAGGTGTTTCTTCAGCTAGGGGCACTTTATGTCCCATGGGCTGATTGTTATTAAGACAGTCCTTCTTCCATATTCCAAACATTCTATCAAAATACACTACTGTTCAAAAGTTTGGGGTCAATATTTTTTTATTTTTTGGATAAAAAATAATTCTTTTATTCGGTAAGGACTCGTTAAATTGACTGAATGTGACAGTATCACAGTATTAAGCAGCACAACTGTTTTTTAACATTGACAATAAAAATAAATGTTTCTTGAGCAGCAAATCAGCATATTAGAATGATTTCTGAAGGATCATGTGGTTTTGGTGTATTTCTGATCAAATATATGCAGCTTCGGAGAGCATCAGAGAAATCAAGAAATCATTTCAAAGAAATCACTGATGCACTTTTCAAAATAACCTTTTATTTTCGCAGATGAAAAAAGTCAAAAAGTTTTGAAACAAAATGAAGGTGGGTTTATGATGACAGAATTGTCTTTTTGGCAAACTACCCATTTCAATGCTAGTTAAGCATGTCATCTAAGGACACATGCAGCTTCATTGAACATCTGTTTATCCCTCATCTATTCTCTCTGCAAAATAATGAAAGACAGAGAATACAACCTACAGTATAGTGTAAAATAAAAATTCCACAAAAAGCATGCAGATTTTCTATTAAATTGAAACAAAAACCATGAGGTTTTATGGACCTTGTTTCAGAGATTCAGTCTCAAAGGGAGGTGGGTGAACCAGCAGCCAAGGAATGTAGTTGAATGGGTAGAATACTAGATGATACTCAATGAACAGCCTACGTATAAACTCAAGCTACTGCAGCCTCGGTCTCTCTAGAGCTGAGAGCTCCGAGCGCTGTTAACACTTGAGTATGAGGGGTCCTAAGGACGTAAAAACACATCAGTGGTCACTATGCCAACCAGGAATAAATTCAGAGCATATACGTAAGCACTACATCCTACTGGATTTCTATGTAACTCTCTTTTAATCCTAACATTCACACTCAAAACTCAAAACAAAACTGTGACTGGGGTGGTAGCCTTTCAAAACTTACACTTTAGGTTCTAAAAAGTATTTTTTGAGTAAAATACTAATATGTACATTTAGAGGTAAATAAATAAAGATGTTCCTTTTAGCTTAAGATATACCGTTTTGCTTTTTAACTCTCCTGTGACAGCTGTGTACCTTTTTGTTTTCCTGAGAGTGTGTATATACCTCAATCCACCAATGTGTTCGAAAGATATTGAACTTTATACAGAATTATACAGACGCAATTCTGCTGCATTGAAGGTTCACAGAAGCATAGCCTCTATTATCCATAATGGTTTGGAAACACCAGGACTCTTTCTAGAGCTGGCCTCCTGGCCAAACTGAGCAATCGACGGAGAATGGCCTTTGTATGACTGGTGACCAAGAAGCTAATGGTCATTATAGTTGAGCTCTATGATCATATGTAGAGATAGGAGAAACCTACAGAAGGACGGACATCACTGCAACACTTTACCGATCTGGGCTTTATGGTGGTGTGGCCAAACTCAATTCTCTCCTCAGTGAAGACACATAAAAACACAACTGGAATTTCAAACAAAGCACCTAAAGAACTCTCAGATTGCGAGAAACAATATTCTCTGGTCTGATGAACTGCAATTTCAAGCATCATGTTTGAAGGAAACCAGGCACTGCTCATCGCCTGCAGAGCACCATCACCATCGATAAAGTGTGCTGGTCGCAGCATCATGCTGAGGGACTGTTTTTCAGCAGCAGGGACTGAGGGACTCGTCAGAGTAGAAGGAAAGCTCAGCACAGCAAAATATAGAGATAGTCTTAAAAAAAACCCAGCCCAGAGCATTCAGAACCTCAGACTGGGCAGTAAGTTGACCTTCCTACAGGACAATGACCCTAAACACACAGCAAGAGTGGCTTATAGATAACTTTGTGAATGTCCTTGAGTGGACCAGCCCCATCCAAGCTGACAGAACTTGAGAGGTGACCACAGGGTTATGTCATCTTATGACATGCTCGAATTTTGTGATTATTTTGATTATTTTGTGGAAATAGATGCCATCTATTGGCCATTTTTTGTTAGTGCACAATTTGTGACGCCAAACTTATCAACTTAGGCATCACTACATCTGCATTAAGAAAAATGTACTACATTAGTCGTTTTTTTCCCCTCTTCTCTCTCTCTCTCTCTCTCTCTTAAATGACAAATATTAAACATAATTATACTGATACGGATGTCGAAGTAGGTAACAAATTTAAAGTGAATCTGTTTGTTAATAAAAGCCTACTCACGTGGCAGTCAGGAAAATAGTACACTAGAAGTTATAACTTAAGATTAAGATAAAAATGGATTTTAATATGTGCGGTCATTTCTGTAAACAGTCTTGATTTGCAGTTCTCAAGTAAACCCCAAAATGCATAGACAGCAGAAAGTTTGGCAGGGGGAGTCCATCTAAAAACAAACCTCCATTCAAACTCTCGCTATATCTAACTGGAGTAACAGACAGCCTGGGTGGAGTTATCATCATTGAGTGACAGCTGAAAGAGGTAAGCTGAGGACAGACTCAGAGGTTTCCTGTGCAGCTGCTTTGCTCTTTCCTGGATGTGACACTTTGCCACGTCTGCAGCTGTAACCGTTGTAATGAGAGACATATCCCAGTCCCACATACCTGTCCACATACACAGGCCTGGTTAAAATGATCAGTTTAGAAGCTGACCTTGCATTTGGTGTTTCATAACTGGCAGGGAGACATAAAGCTAACTGAGCAACACTGAGACACAACTGAAAAGTCTTCTGCTATGAATCTGTGCATGATAAATTCTACACCTATGACATTAGGAATAGGATCCATCAACATGTAGTCAGTCGGAATCAGACTCCAGACTCAACTTTTCATTTAAAAATATCAATATTATTCAATCATGTTAGTAATAAAATATCAAGATTTTTGAACTAAAGACAGCAATAGAAAGGGAAGAAAAATACAGTTGGAAAGATCAACAGAGGTTGAGTTTCAAAACAAGCTTTTACAAAAAAAGCTAAAAATTTTAAGGTCATTCCTAAAGGTCAAGGGGTTGTCATGGCTTTGTTTTTATTGTTCCAAGGTTGTAGAATAGTTTGTTCACTGTTTGTTCTGCTAAGGCACGTTCACACATAGACATCACAGGGGGCTTGAGAACCTGTCCTTTTCCTCCTCAAGAGAAAGCGCACTTTATTCTTGGGGGGATTTTTTTTTTAAAGTTAGTTTTTTTATAATAAATACATCTAAATCCCTTTATTATTTAGCTTCTTTGTTTTCTCTGCATTGCATTGATAAATTTGTCAATACGGATTTCATTTGCTTGGTAACAGCCCAAATGATTTATTCTTCTAATTAACTGATTTAAGAATTTGAATTAAAACATGCACACAATTAGAAGATTACGGATTAAAGATACAAATGCCAATAAAAAAGGTAAAAATCAATTTAAACTTATTGGAAAAGATTCATTTCTATCACTGCTGTGAACTGACCACCACACAGACAATGCAGAATATCAAAAAACAATTCAGGCAGCGGTCCACAGTAGTCCTTAAGATACCAGCACAATAACACACCCAGCTAAATATTTTCTAATTATCGTTATTGATAAGACCCCATAAAATTGAGATATATTCTTGTCAAGATCACACCCCTAATATATTTAACATTTGTTCAGAAAAAAATAAATAAAATGAGAAGTGCCCTTTTGCGCCACAAAATGTTTGTGTTCGTCCCTGGTTCTACTATTTTCTGAAGCCACTAGTGTTCCGCATTCTCGAGGTGTTATATTTTGCATCCAAGTTGGTCGGGGTTTCTCATCTTAAAGGGATAGTTCACCCAAGAGTGAAATTGGTTTCATTTACTCGCACTGATGCCGCAAACTTGTGCAACTTTGTTGAGATGAGGCATACAGAGGTGAACATCTACGTGCAGGAGTTTAATAATTCAGGAACCAACAAGTAATCCAACATTGGCAAAACAAGGAACTCTGAGAAGGACAGGGAGCAACCGTCACAGACATTCAACATCTGACAGACTAGCTGAGTCTAACTCCGTCCACATGGGCCCCCTAAAGTGCTAGACCCAGTGCGACCGCACCAGCTCAGGCCAGAGAGCTGTAGAGCCAAGGCGACACTAGCCGTGTTTCCACTATCGAGCTAGGACCGGGCGTGCTAGTGCGTGCCAGGGCCAGTCGCGTTTCCACTGTCACTTCCGGGGCTTGATCGTGCCTCGCCGGGGCTTCCTCGGGGCCAACGGCCAGGTTTTTTCGGCCCGACGAAAACCTTGGGCCAAAGCGGGCCAGCTGCGGCTAGAGGAGGAGTTACGAACAAAGGCGGAGTTTCTCAGCGTCTGGAGAGCGTCAGCGCGGTTCATTTCAGAAAGATAACAGCTTTAACACCAGCATTAAAGACGTTTTAAAATAAGTTGAGCTCAAAACTCTCTTTCAGTCAGCAGTGAGTGTTTGAAATAACTTGATCCAATGTGGATTATAATCACTAAACAAGGCAGAAATATTTATAAGTGATGAAAAAGATATGCACGCTAAACATGTTACCATAGTAAACATTTTAAAATATGACCGCTTGAAGAAATTAGACGTCAGCTTCTTATTCTCTATCACAATCGTGTATTTATTAAGTAACTTATATTATCTGTCACAAGCCTCGTCTCGTAAAAATAATATAAAAGAATATAGCCAAACAATGTTTTTTGTTCGGGAGCTTCATTCTAAATGTGACGGCTGTGGCTAATAAGCAGAAACAGACTCGACTGAATAAGCAGGCTATTTTCATGAGCGTTAAAAATAAATAAATAAAATAGAAATAAGTGTATTTATGTGTGAATTATTTTGAGTCCTGATAAATTAAAACAATATGATCAATGTATCACTTATTCTATAGTTAAAACATCATGCTTTTGAATTTGAATATATAACAAAGCATGCAAACAAACTGCCGCTTTTATCATCTTCGTTTTGTGATCGCGCATGTTCCAGTGACTTATTTCTTAGTTGTCTGATAACTTCTCTTTGTTGGTGAAATAATGAGGTTGCATGACGTTGTTCTGAGAGGCGTGTAAGGGCGTGTTTTAGTGACGTGCAGCGGTGCTTCAAGCTCCACTGTGGAAACCCTGCGCTATTCTGGCCTCGGTGCTACTGGCCCGGGGCTATGAGCCCCGCCCGGCCCGCTTTAAGCCCTGGCTCGCACTGGCCCGACAGTGGAAATGCGGCTACTGAGGATCTGGAGGGCCATGGTGGAGCTGAGGGGAGTGAGGAGTCCAACAGAGCCAGAGTAATGAAGAGACGAGGTGTAGCCAGAGGAGTGTAGTCTCCGCTGCCTTTGGAGGTTCTGCAGCTAGCTCTGAAGTTTTGGTAGTGTGTGTAGCCCAAACACACCATAAAGCCATCCCCCATATAGGAAGTGCTGTAGACATGGGGATTACTACTGGGACAGAAGGGCTTCAGAGCATTGGTTTAGGGGTAGTGTCTCTCTCATTCTCCCCTACTGTAAAGGGGAATTCACAAAATTGCAGGACAAGTTCAATAAACTGTGCCAGGGTCCAGCTGTGGTCTTCTGTTCATCCACCTTGTACACTGCACGACAACGCTGAAATATCGCACAAGTCAGAATTCAGCTAAAAATCGGATGAAAATCGCACAGTGTATACCTGGCTTAACTGAAACACTGGGCTATTTATAGTATTTATATTACTACAAGTTGGCTACAAATTACACTCTATACAGGAAGTAACACAAAAGACCAAACACAAGGCAGGGCACCACGGGCAAGATCATGATGAATGTGTATATTGTGTTAATGCCAAATATCTAGAAAGCAGAGTAACTGATTCTGAGCTGATCAGCCTGTCTGTTATATCGACTCTCTGACTGAATTGAAAAGTGAAATTTGAGTGACACTCATCTAACGACCACCATCAAGACCACAAAACACACTCTAACCAAAAAGAGGTGCAACAAAACACAAGCTCATAGTTGTGACTAGCAGACTAACGGTCTAATGAATAGCCATTTCTAATATGACTCAAGTAGTTATCTAAATGACACTAAGTACAACTGTAAAAGTGTAAATTTTAGGTGGGTGTGGTGCAATAAGTTCCTGTTGCTCATTAAATAAATTAATTGTCTTTACAACGAGAGTTTAAACTATAGGGAATCTGTTTGGCATGAACTTCTAGAGCTTAGATATTCACTGCTCTTAAACAGGTGTCACTTTACCCAGTTTATGTTTCACTGTTGTATAAAAACTGACAACCACTCTCCGCAAGCTGTGGTGTGTCTGTTGTTTTCACCCAGGATATCCTGTAACATCATTTCTGCTACTCTGACATTCAAAAAAAAAAAAAAAAGCAATGAAATAGGCAAAACAAAAATGTCACAGTGTGGAACACATAGAAATAAAGTCAAATATTGAAGGATTTTGTGTTTAAAACTTTCCTAAGGTGCATTAAACACCTCAAAACTATATAAAATCAAATCTGTTTGATATAAAAACACAGCATCTAAGTAAATTAGATATACTTTGGGTGTCCTTATATAACAAAATTAAAAACACTGTTTATTTATGATGTCCAATACTAAATATGACTCTTTTAAAACATATAGGCAAATCTTAACTTTAGCCAAATGATTGAGTCAGCAACAACTTGTTAATGTTGTTGTCCTACTGACAAACCAAGGTAAACATTGGGTTTTAATATGACACTGCCATCATGCAAGTGTTTGCATTATTATTCAATATGGAGCTGTCCGTTTGACCTCATTTAGACTAAAATAACGCTATATTTCTATGAAGCTTCTCGGCACAATGTATTTTGACATTTCTGAAAGCGTTATGAGAAATTGTAATGACATAAAACTTACCATAATCTTCTGCCTCCATACTGCCACGGTGTTTCACACAGCTCTAGCCTGCCTCCACTATACAAACTCAACATCTCTCTCTCTCTCTCTCTCTCTCTCTCTCTCTCTCTCTCTCTCTCTCTCTCTTTCTCTCTCTCTCTCTCTCTCTCCCAGGTTACAGCTGTTCCACTCACAGTGAACTGTACAGTACATAAGCCCGTCTGTAAACCTATTAGTCGCCTACATATTCAGCATTTCTGGCCACCATGAGCGAATAATGAAATCTCACTATAGGGTTTAGACACAGTCAGTCTCTTTAGCGTTATGATAGAGCAAATGTCTGTGTAACTAATATTAGTGCCATTATCTATCAAATCTTACCGTTGGTAGTAACATTGTATATATATAAATCCTGTTTTTTTTTCCCGCCATGTTTAATTATGTCCACCAGGAGTCTCCCCAACCTCTTGAGAGATTGAAAATAGGACTTTAAAATGTATAAAATGAAAGTCTTCAATGCAATTTCACTATAATAATAAATAAATAAATAAAATCAATCCATGTATTTGAAAAGCATGAAATTGCTAAAAATGCTGTTGTCACCCACCAGAAACCATAAATACAATAAGTTTTTTTTGCTGTCATTTACAAACGTGAAGTTATGTCCCTGTAGTTTTAAAATCTCATTTTCCTGCGGATTATTTTAAGAATATAATTGTACTTTCTAGATGAATGGTATTTACCTGTTGCCCATTAAATATTGTGGATGCTACATCTACATACAGGATTGAGTCTTAATATAAATTAAACAGTGGGCATATGTTATAAGTGAACAAATGTTCTGCTCTTCTGCTTTCATTCTCATTCTGTATGTCTGCATCCTCACTCTCTGGGAATTGTTGAATGATTGACAGCAGCAGTAATTGTTATTCCAAACTATGCAAACACACAAACCCAGACAATAATAACGTTCCTAAAGGAAAACCTCTGTTGGAAAAATGCAGCTCTATGATGGGAAAAGCCAGGCTGTGAACTATAAATCATTATGCAAATATTCCATATAGATTTGCAGATTAGTTCACTGTTGCCACTGTTAATTGGCTATTACAAGAACGTTGGTTGCGTTGTATAGCTCTACCTTTGAATATTTTTTAAGGGGAAAAAAAAAAAATCACAAAAACACCCTTTCTGGGCACCACATACACATTTTTTACATAGTTTCCTGGTTAAGTATTACCACAGACACTAAATTGCTTTTGTCTGTGCCGCACACCGTCAAACATGCAAAAGCAGACCAAGTCACAAAGTTTCTCTCCTTCACAAAGGCACACCATCGATACCAAACTGTGCTGTCAGTACATCAGAGTTGACTAGTCTCAGGCCTGATGTTGATGATTTATGTAAAAAAGATAAAACAAGACTTCAAGATTTCACCATAATAATGGAGTCATTGCCAACAAACTTGCCATGAGATTTTCCAACCATTGCATTAATTTATTTATTTAACTGCATTCTCTCTCAGAGCAGCACATTGTGGATTTTTGCCTTTTCCCTCCAGTCAGTGTGGAAACAATGAGAATGTGCCAGCTGCAGACACAGCCTCATGGCAGACGCAGGAGCAAAAAGATCATTTTACTGCTGTTCTGAGTGGGAAGAGAAACAATAAAGAGACTTCAGTAGGTTTATGACTACAAGAGCAAATTCCTTATAGATGTGATAGCAGCTAAAGTTCCCGATTCAGCGTAACTGGTGGACTTTTGAGTATTAATATGATAAGGAAATGTAAGTTTTTTAAATTGTGGGATTATGGTTCAATAAGGGTAAAAAAAGAGTGAATTAAACATCACTAGAAAAAGGAACTTTTATTCTACTTTATATATTATGCTCTGTTATACTGACAGACTGGGAGTAGCACTACTGTAGACCATCATTTCATCATAATGTAACATCACCATAAATGTGGCCCATCTGGCTCAATATTCCAAGTCTACTGAATTCTTACAACAGCTCTGCGCGAGAAATAGACTGCAGGGATTAGTCTGATTCGTGAATGAATCATTTTTGAATCAAGTTTTGTGAACCGAATCAACGATTCATTAAAATGGCTTTAACGCTATTCGTCAATGAAAAGCTACTTCTCATGGAGATCGAGGGCATATGTCAAGATTGTTAGAGAACAAAGACTGTTCAGGAGTTTCTTTCTTACACACGACTATCACGTGGCTTTAGAAGACTTGAAAAAGTCCTAAAAAAAAGTTATTCATTTAATGTTTGGGTTACTGTGATGTCAGTCTAGCATAATAATGCGGTGCATAAACACAAGCACGTACCTTTAGCATGTAAAAAAAATAATGAAAAGCAGCTTATTCTATGCCATAAAAATATTTAGGATAGATTTTATTTAATACTTGAATGTGCATATTTTTACAAAACTGAAAGAAATCTTTTGAAGATCTTCATGAAGCGCCCACCTCTGGTTGAATCTGGTTTAAAGGGAGGAGTCCACGAGCAGCTATTAAGGCATGAACCTGGTCTCTCCATGAGAACACACCCATAGAAGGCAGTGGAAAAGAAAGAAGCCTGGAAAGACCATTAAAATAGAGCAGCAGTGCACTTCCTTTATTTCCAACAAGCCCGTTCGTCTCCGAGGAATTTAACAGCAGTAGTCACACTAATACTCAGCGCGTGGCATCTCGAAAGGCGGTGGACATTGTACTTTTCGGCTGGGTGAGGAACTGGATCATTGTTGACATCGCAGAAGATCGTCTACCTCCCTCTAATTCTGCTGTCAGATATTAAAGTGAAGCAATGAAGAGTGTCAGGAGCTGTATTGGCACACTTGTGGTGCTGGTACTGTTTCGGGTGGGAGAGATCGCAGAAGCGTGCAGTTGTTCCCCCGTCCATCCTCAACAGGCGTTCTGCAATGCTGATGCTGGTGAGTGCGTGTCAACAATCTCAACCATGCTACGCCACAATGCAAAATTGTTACTATAGCGAGTTTCTTGCAAATGCATCATCAATAGGGTTAATGTGCCTTTTTTATAGCACAAAGGCTTTACGTATATTGTTTAAAGCCGCACAAATGTTAAGTAATTTTTATCAGAAAAACCTAAAACTACACAAATAGCCTCTGTCATGACAACAACAAAGTTCAAGGCTGCTCTGATGCTGCTTTGTAGATGAAATGAAGCATCACAAACATTGGGTTTGAGGTGGATAAAAAAAAAGCCACATAAAAGCAGTACTAAAACATACCAACTCTGACCCATCTCTGGATCAGCGGCTGCTCTAAAGCCGCTTTACTTGTAAATGAAATGCAGCATCAGCCTTAAAATTAGAAGATTTAGAATTGTATTAAATATTTATTTCTAATAAATTATTTTACAATTATTATTATTATTATATTGTGTTATCATTTATTATTTTTTTGTAATTAATTCATTCAGATCTTTATATTATTCAAAATATTATATTAATGCCGTAACATTCCGCAACTGTAATTCTAGTTTAAAAACATTTATGCTGTCTGTCCGAGTTACTGAACCACACTGAATCAGTCCATGCACATTCAGTGACATCAAGACCTTGTTTTCAAGTCCAGATCTGTGAGGTTTTGGGTTGTGAAAATTGAAAACTTTTAGTACCCTTTTATGGGTTGTACTTGAATGTGTTGTTCATCTTGCTAGCGTTTTTTCTACGTATGCATCTGTGCTATTGTTTTAGTGCCCAGTGTGGATAACAGCAGATAAAGCGTTCTGTCTGTTGGTCTGTTATCTTTGGCACACATGTCCTGTTGCTCGAGCTGAATGACGTTTTGAGGTCTGTTAATCTCTATTTATATCTGGCTTCTCTATTTCATTCGTCAGAAACAACTATTTATATCTGCTTTTCACCAAAAGCTTTTAACTGGCCTGAAAACACAGAACCAAAACAGTACATTAAGGATGTACAATCCAAAATGAGACTGCATTATTTTGGCTTAGTATCATTTGTTGAAAGCAAATTGCCTGTTGCATGGGAAAATCATGGTGAGATGCCAAACAAATATGGATGTGGCAATCTTGTCTGCTGGTAAAAGACTGAAACCCAAACAGGATGATGATACATTCACACCATTCTTATTGGCCTGTAGATTCACACTGATTCACTGTCTAGCTGCAAGCCTCCAAATCATCTGCGCTCTTCTACAGTACAATATAGTGTGACTAGAAGGGCTCAACAGTAAGTTTTTTTTTCTACTGACCTGCAGTATTTCAGATTTCTACCTGATCTGCCAATGCCAGAACAAATCCATGTGTCAGAAAAAGAATGTTCACACACAAACATATATATATGTGTGTTTATTTCCTTTACAAAATTGTTAAATAAATATTTTATTGACTACTAACTAAGGCCTACATTTCTTGTGCAACTGGTCTCTATTTCATATTTCTCTCAGATGGGGAGAGCTGAAGCATAAAAATTAGCAAGAATGTTTTGCATCCCACTGGGGCTTTCCCTCCTAGTTCATGCTTAATTCAAGCGCCATTCAGACATGATTAGGTAGGTGCGCCAACCGCTGAAACAGAACCCAAGCCCTGTCTTGAGCTGCTAATAGAAGATAAGACAAATACACACAGGCCAGCAGTCTCTTAAAGTGTTTTAGAGGGCTTAGAGTTTCATTAGAACCCCGCAGCTCTTGCAGAAACCATCAGAGAGCATCCGACATCTGGCCGACAGCTCTGGATGTGCCAGAGAGGAAAAAGCAATGAAAGTCAAGGGCCTTTCAGAAATATGCATGGCATTCTTCAAACAGTGAGAAAAGCTCACTCTTTGGCTGCACCACCCACCCTTGCCTCAGCACTCTGGCTTTGAACCAGACTTCTTGGATGAAGAGAGAAGGGTTTTTCCACCTTTTTGTGAAAAGTTAGCTTTAGTGGTTGTTGCGAGAGGTTTGCGTCTTTCCTGTCTTGCAGTGGAAATGAACAAGCTGTTAGCCGGAAATTAATTTAGTGCTCGTATTTCATAAAGTGACCAAACCAAAATGCAGTCATTTGCCCTTTGCGGTCTGTTAGGGTATTTGCAAGTATTCCTTTTGAATCTGTGCTTGGCATTAATAAGGTTTACGTGTCATATATAAAAACCTTAGTCATGAGGATCCAGTCTTCTGTTCCCTGTGGGAATGACACAGCCCCATATTATTTACCTCGCAGTTCACTGTTACTGAGTCGAGCACAACATGCTTTTACAGAATCTGAACAGTGACAGGACTGTCTCAAGACTGAAAACTGTAACATGAGGAATGCCACTAGATTTTTCTCTCTTTGAGCTTTTAGAGTCTGTTGTTCAGAATGCATTTCAAAGCTCAGAATGTTTGCTTGTCTGCAAAACCACTGAAAAAAATCATTTATTCATCATACAATAAGAGGACAGCTGGGAGTGTATATTGATTTAAAATTAGTAGGAATGAATCGAATCAAAAAAAAACATTTAAGCAGCCAATGGAAACTGCATGGAAATTTGTTTTCCGCCACTGAATAAATAATAAAAAAAGTAATTGTGACATATCGTTACATATCGTAATTCAGAATTTTTTTCTCAAAATTGTGTGATATAAACTAACAATTGCGAGTTATAAAGGGAGAATTGAGATATAAACTTGCAATTCTAAATTCTGACTTCATAAAACTGACTTTTTCCCTCAGAACTGGACTATATCTCCTAATTGAGAGTTTATATCTCACAATTCTGAGAAAAGAAGTCTTAATTGTAAGATATAAACTTGCAGTTGTGAGGGTAAAAAGTCTAATAAAGAAATAAAGTATATTTCTATATGTAGCTCGCAATTCCAAGTTTAAATCTTTGAATTCTGAGATGAAAAGTCACAATCATCTTTTTTTTTAAATTATTATTCTGTGGTGAAAACCAGCTTCTATGAAACTCAGAGAAGTCAACATTAAACCTAAGTTGACCCTATTTAATTTCTTAATGCATGTCCCTGATCTTATTGTGAATGATTCATTGTAATGTAATTATAATTAATTATAAGTCTTGTAATGTGCATGTAATTCAGAAAACTTAACCTCCATAATCTTCAATCTCTTACTGATGGATTAAATCAAGTCTCGTCCTACTCTAAATATTAGGGATGCATCAATATAGAAAATATACAGTGGGTATGGAAAGTATTCAGACCCCCTTAAATTTTTCACTCTTAAATGCATAATTACAGCCATTTGCTAAAATCATTTAAGTACATTTTTTTTCCTCATTAATGTACACACAGAACCCCATATTGACAGAAAAACATAGAATTGTTAACATTTTTTGCATATTTATTAAAAAAGAAAAACTGAAATATACATACATATATGAAATAAACAGCTAATAAAAGGTATTTTATTTAAATAAATATAAAAAACACTAAAAACTAAAACTTTTAAATACTACAAGTGCATATAGAAATCACAAGATTATAACGTACAGTGTGAAAAATCAGTCATCATTCTGAGACTTTAAGTGAGCCTTAAATGCCAGCTAAGGTAATCTGAATGTAAAAATAGAGTATACCGATATTAAAAAATCTCCAGTATTAGCTAAAAAGCCATTATGGTACAGAGATAATGTATCTTTTGTTTCAGTGGCATGCACAGACCTCTGGAGGGGCTGGGAAGAAGTGGTTTTACGAGGGCACAATCGTGGTGTTTTGCATGGAAATGTGTCAAATCATACAAACAAAATGAGTTATAATTCATGTTGACTCTAAAGGATTACCTTGAGGATTGTAACTGCCTCGTTTTCCTTGGTGAAGGCCAGGGTTGTTTATACTGTAGAAACTGCCCAACTAAAGGCCCAATTATGCTGGTCATCTGCTCAAAATATTTACTAAGCCAAATGCCATGAGCTGAAATCATAGCCTGATCCCTTCTGGCAAACTGACAAGCTCGGTGTCATGAGGCAAGTAAATAGACTGTAAGGGTCACAAGGGTCAGAGAGCAGGCCGGGTGTGGTGCTGAACATTCCTGAATACAGAAGTGGTGAGGATCTCTTTGGTGGAGGTTGAGGAAGTTATAAATTGTATTAAAAAAAAAGGAATTACCAGTGGAAGATGCCAAGCATACAAACATTTCTCCAAGGTAGCCCTTTGAAAAGGTTTAGTGTACCCATAAGCCTTGTAGCAGGACCAGAGACTGCAGTACTAGGAGGCATGAAAACAATGCTGGTCATTCATGTAGAGTAACAAGGGAACCATAATGTAAAGGAGCAGACAGACTGCAGAAGTGTGCCGTGTCTAGCCATACCGATCAACTATGCTGTACAGACAGCCTAGACAACCAGAATTATTTCCCACACACTTTTTAGTGAGTAATACCTCTAGTGGGTGGTTTTATTGGTGTAACATTAATTAAATAACATAAATAGTAACATAAAACAACCTAAAATACTTCACTGAAAAAAGCAAGAAACAAAACTGTTTAAAAATAATAATCTGATGTAACACAGGGCAGTTTTTCACAGTAGGTTTTATTACTTAAATTAAAAAAAACATTTTATTCAGGAATTTACTGTAAACAAATAAACTAAATGTGATATAAACTTATTGTGTAAAAATGTAATTCATACTTCCGTAAACCATAGTTTACAGTAAAAAATTAATTCAAATCATGTAATGTAATATTTAAAAAATCTAATTTTTCACTGCATGTGGCAACTTTAATTAACTTTTTTTGTTTGTTTTTACAGAAAACTATTCCAAACTTAAATGCATGGATGTTTCGCCAGTCATTACTATTACATATCCAGGTCTTTGGCAACCTATATGTCCAACGCTGATGAATCTCTTAACTGCTGCAATGGCAGAAATTTCTCTAAATTATATTTTAATAACAATTACAAAAGAATAAAATAAAGCACATGTGATTTTGAAGCTTAGAATGGTTCAATTTGAGCAGATAATTTTACCAACAATGTCCCTGATTGTCATCGTCAGAGCGCACTTCCCCGTATATTCAGCATCTGTCTCATATGCCTCATCTCAACAATATGACTATGTCATAATATGACATATTGTCATATTGTTGAGATGACGAATATGATATATTATACCTAAACCTACCCGTCTCCACCCCCTGATTCCTAAACCCACCCATCTCCACCTCTAAACCTACCAATCTCCACACCCTGTATGTGGATCCAACCACGCCCCCTGGATCTTGTGTTCTAAAGTGAGGGGCTACTGGTAAATTATGAGGAAAAACGGCATCATTGCCTTTCAAGCAGTGCCACGTTGAGAAATAAAGGTGAATTGCATTCATTGAGTCATCAGATATTTCATTATTGTTGCGCAGGAAAAATAAACTTAGACTACACTATTCCATACCTTGGGTCACTAGCGACCCTGTATACTTTTTACA
Source organism: Carassius gibelio (assembly GCF_023724105.1). Taxonomy (NCBI): domain Eukaryota; kingdom Metazoa; phylum Chordata; class Actinopteri; order Cypriniformes; family Cyprinidae; genus Carassius; species Carassius gibelio. The sequence goes on along the minus strand of NC_068382.1, from coordinate 19,821,508 downwards.
AAAAATTCAACAGAAAACAGGCATTCTTTAAAAAAAATTCCAAGGGCACATTACATTGTTTATAATTAATAGCTTGAGGAATACTAAGAAAGTTGATGTATGAATATACAAAATTAAGGAGGAGGAGGGTAGTGAATGATGTCCCATTCGCTAAAGACCCGAGCTATGCATTTAAGGGTTAAAATAGCCATATAAAAGCCCCTTAGTGTAAAGAAAATTTTAATATTCTAAAGAACCTTTTTTCCACAATAAAGAACCTCTTGTGCAATGGAAAGTTCTCATGGATGTTAAAGGTGGAACCATAGATGCTAAAGAAACTTTGTTTACGAGTTAGCATTTTTCATGTAAAAATTCCAAACATTATTTCCAGTGTACCACTCGTTGCTTTGACCTGATTCAGTAATGAGCCTCGAGAGCAAGGTTATTTTGGTTATTCAATTCAAACATACCTCGCTCATAAGTGGAACATTGCTGCTTTAATGTCAAACCAAACCAATCAGCTCTACCTGTTTCACAGAATAAAGATCTAGTCTGGAATCGGTCATCTTCGCTGGCTCAGTGACATATGACAGAGCTCATTGCCACATTTAATAGCCTCAGACAGTAGCAGAAAACACCAGCAAAGAACTCACACTGCTTTGTTTTTTTTAGTCTACTGAAGGTGAAACTGCATTTGAGCCTTGTTTGCAGGTCAAAGCCAAGCACTTAATTTCTCTTGGTCATAAAGAAGGAGAAAAGTATTTACCAAGAACATATTGTTAGCTGGAAAGTTTCTAAAAATGCATAAATATGCAAGTCCAGGAAATCTTCAACCTCCCACAGGCATGATATGTTTATTGCAATCACCTGATGCGTCACATGATTCATTTTCAATGATGTTTGTTCACCAAAACCTCATCTTTTGGGTCACACACAGCATGCCACAGTTTATGTCAGATTGTCGCGAGGATGTGTCTTTTGGAAGCTGCATGTCAGGCAATTTGTTGGTTCTCCACCTTACAGGAAATGTTTGAAATTTCTGACAAAAAAAAAAACATCCAAATGTGAAATCTTTCCCCACATTGTGTTTCGATAAATACTGGGAAATGAATGGCATTTAAATGCAGTCAGCAAACCTCACTCAAACCAGTCTTTCTCCACATCCTGCTGTGTCCGCTCTGACTGTTTATATACCCAGGCTCAAAGCAGTGGGCAGCATCCAACTCTCAGTTGTCCAGCTCTGACCTTTTCCATTTTGGTAAACCTCAGAGTCTTCGAACATCTGCACTGACTTTCTTGTACAAGCATTGACAATGATGTGCATAAATCCAGCAAATTCTGTCTTTTGTGCATCTTTTTTTTTATCTTTACAGTATGAAACGGAACATGGAAGTCTTGTAAATATCAAACAAAAACATTGGTCATGTGTTAAACTACTACAATGTACACTTGTCCCATTATCTGCGCTGTGAAACATTACCAAACACTGAGAATAAAGTAATCAGAAAGTACGGTATAATATAAACCCATTAATTCATAGTCATTGATTTTAAAAGAAGTAGAATAACAGAATAATTCTGTTAACAAAAACTCTGATTGGTAGAATTCTTTTCATGATTTTTATCAGTAGAATTTAAAAAAAAAAAAAAAAAAAAAAAAATATATATATATATATATATATATATATATATATATATATATATATATATATATATATATATATATATATATATATATATATATATATATAATTTTTTTTTTTTTTTTTTTTTTTTTAAATGCAATTAAAAAGCCAAAATCTTCTAGAGAAGCATATGATGTTGCTTCAAACCTCAGAGTTCCTGGAACATTTATATAATATTTTTAAAAGGCAGTTAATCTGAGAAAAAGAATGGGAGTTTTTTTTTGTATTTGATACCTATGAGGTGGAATAAATTTGGGTTGTGGTGGCCCTCAGTGAAGTCAGTGAGTGCTGTCTGTGAAGGTAGGAGTGAAAGAGGAGTTCGGGGACTTTTGGTGCAGTGGTCTGCCTGGGCTCTGTGCTGGTCATGATTGCTAAAAGCTGTGCAGGCATACGGAAACTCAGGATGTGGCAAGTATATGTGGTGGGTATATTTTCATGGAAACTATGACATTTGATTATGATATGTGTATATGTTAGAGAGTGTGTAAGTCATCTGTGGAGGGAGCAGGCATTGTGGGATATGCATGATTATCGGGCAACAAGAATGTGGGTCAGGCAGGAAAAATGAAGCAGTGGGAATGAAGCTGAAGACAGACAGTGCAGAACATCACTCCATTTGAACTGCAGAACTGTGAGATATAATAACCCCTCTGATGCTTTAATTATTAAATCTCAAAGAAAATAGAATAAACTTTTGATTAATACTGTGACCATAAAACTATCAGGATCCCACACGGAAAAAGCTTCCTTATATTTTTAGTTGATCAAATTTTGTGTGCTGGTGCTTACCGTTCAATGTCACTGTCTGTTAAAAATGGTTGGGAGTTATTTAGCGTTAGCCAAATAATGATTTGTTGTTTTAGAAATGTGGAGTCAAATTGCATTTAATAAATGTATACTGAATGCTATTCCAAACTTGACTATTTATTCATACAGTCATACAGTTTTAAATAACTAATGACAGAATTTCCCCTTGATGGGTTCTTGACCATGACTCTTGCACATGTGACACTTAAACAGCCAGTATAGTGAAAAATGTACCATCCGATCTAAGCTAAAACTTAAGACTTTCTATGGGTCATCCGTCTTTCTGAATTAGCCACATCCCTGGGTTGTACTCAGAAACTGCATGATGTTGGTAAGAGAATGCTCTCTCATACTAATGAGTGACATCTGTAGAGTCAGGCAGTAGCTACTGCTCCTCACTGCGGGATGCTCTTTTGAGAATTGTTTGATTACTTCACCAGGAGAAGCTTGGCGTCCTTGCCCTCAAAACGTTTTTAGCCTAGAGTCGGGAATTTTAGGTGCAAAACAGCTTGTGTTGTAGCTTGACCTACTTTAACACTGGAACCCCGATAAACTGGTTTTAGAATAAGACTATATTGATCTTTAGTTCTGGCACAGTGTTATCGTGCCCTATAGCTCAGGACCAGGAAAGGCTTGACATACACAGAAAAGCATGCAGCTTAGACTGGAGGAAGAGGGGGCTGTCGTTAACTTTAAGAGCAATGAAGCCTTCATATTTGCGTCTTTTCCAGCCCATAAATTGAACCCATGGGTGTATAATAATGGCTGAGTGTGTTTGAGTGTGTGTGTGTGTGTGTTTTCCATTTTCTAGTTATTTTATGTCCCTGCAACCTACATTTTCCATGGTGAGCAAGGGCCTCAAAAACTGCAACCATCGCACTTGGTTTTTCCATGTCTATCACTGACTCTCCTGTGATATCATTCAACTATTTTTCATTTTCACGTTTGAAGGAATAGTTCTGTCATCATTTACTCACCCTCATGGCTTTTGAAACACATTTGATTGTCCTTGGAGCACAAAAGAACATCGCTGTATTTCCTAGCTGCTCTGTCCTATACAATTAAAATAAATGGTGACCACTATGGTCAAGCAATATTTCTGGTCCCCATCCACTTTCACTGTATGAAAGACAGCAGTGGTAACATCCTTTAAAATGTTTCCTTTCGTGGAACACGAAAAGAAATAAAGATAAAGTTTTGTAATGACATGTGGAAATGAAGGAATTTTGCGTGAACTATCCCTTTAACCTCAAGTAGCCCTTAGAGTTTAAGTAGCGAGTCTAATTCAATTTGTAAAAATCTAGTTTGTCTCATAAACTTCATTTTTATCTCCATTACATTGCAGCGTTTGCTTAAGTAGTTTTACAGAAATGTTCCTGAGCATTCCCCGAATTAAAACAAGCTGTCCTGACAAAATACACAGCCGATCCAAACAGCTGGCAAAGCATATCAACGCTACAGAAAGACTGCCTGTTTATGAAAGGAGCACTCCGGCTAATATCTTAATGTTTCAGACTCTTCAGACTGACCTCATGTCAGTTTTCTGAGTATGTTTTTCTGACTCAAACAGAAGAGGTGTGTATAGGCCATAACTTACAGCAGCTGTAATTGTAAGCTGGATTTACAAGTCAGCTGCTGCTGATGAAGTTGTCTTGATTCATTTTCATCTGCAGTTGATTAACATGAAACTGCACAGTAATCATCTTCTCCTTTTTTTTAGAGCTGTTTTTGTTTTTTTTCTGGGTTTAGTCGACGGGACAGCTTTCAGACTCATAAGCTCTCTTTGGGTGTATTTCCAATCACTGATCAGGAGTAGGAATGTCCTGTTTTATGCAGAAAAAGGCATTAACTGTTAAAAGGGTGAAGAAAATGTTTACTTGTTACTGTATCTTGTTGCTGATGGGCCATACATTCAATCACAATCCTGAAATCACGCAAAAACATTTCTGTGCAAAAATGCATATTTATACAAATATTTAAAATTGGATTTATTTAAATATGCTTTACACTGATAAGTATAAAATGTGTTGAGTTTATGCCAAAGTGAATGTAGTTGCAGTAGTGTTTTTTTTTTTTAATGCTGATTTTTTTTTTATCATTATGTAGTTTATATACTCAAATGTATTTCAATTTTAAAGTTCATATTTATTCAGAATTTAAAACCGAAATCATTCCAATCTGCTTATTTGCTGCTCAAGAAACATTTCTCATTATTATGAATTATTATTATTATGTCTTTACTGTTCCTTTTGATCAATTTAATGCATCCATACTATTTAAAAAAAAAAATAATAATCTTACTGACCCCAAACTTTTGAATGGTAACGTACACCAATTAAATATTATTTCATTCAGTTTTATAGAAATTAGAATTTTTTTAAATGCATAAATCTTCAAAAAGATTAAATGAAAAAATGAAAGCTGGGAACAAAAGAAAATATAGATTACATTACAAAACACATGAGTTTGGAACTGCACTGGGTCACTTATTTTTTATTTACTGTACAAACCAACCGCAGTAGACAATGCTGAAATAGAGGACAGCAAAACTTTGTTATTGTTACGTGGAGTGGCTTCACTTTTGGGTATTCCCATGACATACCCCTGAAACTTAAAATATCTGTTCCCCTTTCTTGTTCTTGCCAGAGGCACTGCCAACACGTATAAATGATGCATATTGTCACTGATCCTCATTTTAGGTGACCAAATGGCTATGTACACTGTGGGCATGGGAAGGACGTGGTTATTTTTGGGTAAATATGTTTCAAAAAGTGTGACTTGCAGTATATATCTGGACAACTTAGCAAACAGTTTGCCAAGCAATGACACGATCCACCCATTTACGGAGACAAGTTTAGCTTTGAGGACAACATTACCCTGTAATTGTTTCATTATTGGTTTACTAGGCAAATGTAGACAAGACCAACATGTAAACAACGCACCATTTTATAGCGATAGCTCATAAGCAGTACTTCATTTCACAGCACAGTGAAGTGTGATTCATATATGGACTGATTTAATAGAATTAAGATCAATGTCCTGTAAAACACATATGGTAATTATGAATATCATCACAACACTTATGAATATACAATGATTTGCACTAGCATTTGACAACTAGAAAGCATCTAAATGTTTATACAGAATGTTCTATAATGTCTGTTTATGTTATTCTTGAAATATTTGATTCTGATTGGTCAAAACATTCTGCAGTGAAGTATGTTTGTATAAAATGTAAAAATGATCATTGTCCCACCATGTGAGCATTTTATTATACTAATATACTAATTTATACTATTAATATCAATATTTCATGTCCATTTGTTTACTTGTTTATTAAGCAACCATATAATAAGTCGGAAAATGAATATTCATCTGGTCATTTTTACAAAATACACCACTTCAGAATGACCAAATCTCTCTGTCAGTGATTTTGCAATAATGGCAATTGATTTCATAGAGTGCATACATAGTACACTTCTACATTTTTCTTTCAGGACTAGGAATAGTTTCATTCAAAAATGAAATTCTGTCATTAACTTACATTCACATTGTTTCAAACCTGTATGACCTTTTGTGGAACAAGCAGCAGAGTTGTGGTTTAAGCAGCAGAGTATGTATAAATGTGCTACACATTTTATATTAGAAGGTTTCCAGCTGTTTACACTTCTGTTAAAGTAAAGCTGCGGTATGAGGATGACACGGCTGAAGTTAAGGGTTGTGGAGGTTAAACGGTTTCTTTGAATGATAGAAATGCTTCTTTTCATCCCCTTAAGTTCCATTCTAAGTTTACGTGCAGTACTTAAGTGAAAAAAAAAACAATAACAGCCATTTAATAATGATTTAGGATAATAAGGGTGAGTATAAAAGGCAAGAGAATGAATGAGTCAGCGCAAGGATGTCATGTGTCAGCTTCTCAAGAAGAGGCGTCTCTGCCTCATGTTGGCTGACCTGACAAATAGAGTTAAAGAAATGCTGGACAGCTTCAAACGCTCAACTTGCAGGAAATAGGATTTGGTTTTGGGAGCATGACTCTCTTTAAATAAGAGAGACCTCTCGCTGGTGTTTAGACAAGGCCTCAGATGAGAGGTGGCATGGAGAAAAGTACAGCACAAGAGTCATGTGCCTTTTCATCTTTTTTTTTTGATGACGTGACAGAATCTCTACAGCCCTTGTGCTGTAGCTTGTATATTTTACTGAGTCCAAGTAGTGGTGGAAAAACATTGAGAATATTCCACACATTAAAAAAAAGACTCTTTGGCTGAACTTAATTTAGTTGTTGACAGTGGTTTTAAAACTTTGGATATGGGTTTTCTTGACATTGAATTAAACTGTGAACTGAAACTGCACTGATAATAAATTATAAAATAACTGAATCGAGTAAAACAATAAAATGACATGCGTCAAATTAACCCAACTGAATCTTTTACAGTTAAAGTATAGCTAAGATCAGTGCATGTTGGCATGATAAATGCAGTTTTTTACCAACCTAAGCTCAAGCTCACCACAATGGTAACTCAAAACACCAACATAATAGAAACATTTCTCTATTCCAAGTTAACAATAAAACTTCCTATTTCTCATCTTGTTGAAAACAATTCAAATAACACTTAAATACAACATGTACTCACCCCATTCAGTCTTGTGCAAGGTTTGCTGGGAATTGGAAATCCCCTGCTTCATTTCAGCAATGCTGCACAAATAGAAATTAAACTTTATAGTCCCAAGAATTGCCTTCTTGGGACTATAAAGTTTAATTTCTATTTGTGCAGCATTGCTGAAATGAAGCAGGGGACTCAGCGGCCATCTTGGAAGTTCAGCTCCTTTTATACAAGTTTAAGCAAGTTTCCTCCACATATAATGTCTCTGGTAAACTTCTGGTTTGCACATTTAATGGATTTCACAATAACAAATTATTGGGTCTCATTCACTAACCTTGTGTATGCAACAATATATATATATATATATATATATATATATATATATATATATATATATATATATATATATATATATAATATTTTTTTTTTTTTTTTTTTTTTAATCATGATATATCAACGTCTTTAAAAATAAAATTGTAAAAAATAAAATAAAAATGTAAATTTAAGTAGTAATTAACTGAAACCACACATACACAAAAATGTTATCTGGATGGTCTTAAAAATGTGTTAAGATGAAATTTTATAAATAGATAATTAAGTATATTTAATCTTATAAGTATATCTTAAGTATATATTTTTTTTAAATGAAGGCACCATGAAACTTTATTTACATCTCACAAAGGTTTCTTAGCTTTTCTTATTAGTTTATTTGATTTAAGTCAATTCTCAATCATATTTTTACCATAATAGTAGATGAAATACAAATAGTTTTAGATGTAATTTTACTAAAGCCCCGGAAAAGCATACAAAAAATATTTTATCAAAACTGTGAGTAAACTTTTTTCTTTTGCATTTAGTTCATGAAATTAACATTTTCATTATTCTTTTCGCTGCAGTAATCAGGGCCAAAGTGGTTGGAAAAAAAGAAGTGGATTCTGGGAATGATATTTATGGGAACCCCATCAAGCGGATCCAATATGAGATTAAGCAGATCAAGGTGAGGGATGACGATGACAGCTGTTATTCAGATCTAACCTGCAATGAAAATGTCTTTCATTGAATAAAGCAAGAGATTTTGTTTTCCTCTCTCAGATGTTCAAAGGCCCGGATCGCCACATCGACGTGATCTTCACCGCGCCCTCATCTGCAGTGTGCGGGGTGACGAATTTGGAAACTAACGGCAAGAAGGAGTACCTCATCTCAGGTAAAAAATAAAAATAAAAAACTCATTTCTCTGCAGCTGTTGTTTTTGGTCAAATAAATGTACAGTCTAACCACACAATGTTATTGGTTATTGCCTACACAGCAATGCACTTGCCAGTTAGCTTATGCTTCACTTGAGGCAATCTGTTTTAAGACAGGACAGAAGTTTACAAACCGTGCCTTATTGATGTACAACGTGCTGAATTTACAGCTGGGTTTCAATACACTTCTCTTCTCTCTAATGAACTTGCTGAGCAGGCAACTCTAAAGGGAAAAAACACAGAATATAAAAGAACGTCAAAAGATGAACACAGACAACTTCTGGTTTCCCCATCTCAGACCATTCCAGCAGAGCCCAAATTACAGAGTTGACAAGGCAGAGGTCTGTGGAGGGTAGCAATTGCCTTTAAAGCCGAAGTTTTAGAGGAGGAGGGGAGGTAAAATAATGAGAGAGCTGATCCTGTAGTGCGGAGTAACTGCTGAGGTTGTGTTTTCAAGGCACACATTCCCTTCTCCACACGGAGTAGAAACTACCCAGGTTTCAGACTGTAACCAGAGCAGACCTTCAGAAACCTTCGTTTTGAGCAAAAATAGAAACCATCTTGAGGTTGTTTACGTCATCGTATTTGTGTGTTCCCTCGATTTTTGTGAAGTCCCAAATTGTCCTATTCTCCACCAGAAGGGTTCACAAGCTTTTGCACATAGTGTTTTTCAAATCTGTACTTTGATACTGAACAGTAGATGACTAACAGAAGGGTTCGGTTTATAAACGTGGTGACTTGTTATGGTGTTCTCGTGCTGTTATTTTGTCTGTTGGGCCTCGTTGTGTCCGTGACTATCAGATGTTTGCAGATGGTTCAGATTGTTTTGTCTGCACATTGTGTTTCCAGGCAAGGCGGAGGCCAACGGCAAAATGCACGTGACTCTGTGTGATCTCATCATGCCCTGGGAATCCATGAGTGCCACCCAGAAGAAGAGCCTCATTCAGCGCTATGAGATGGGGTGTGACTGCAAGGTGAGTTTATTTCTCCTGTGGACACATAATAATCATTACTGTGGAACATACTGTCAAAAAGGGTAGTGTACAATTCAGAATTCTTTCTTTTCTTCTTTCCATGCATTTATCCACGAATCAGTCTATTCATCAATCTGATTCCGAGTAATTATCTGTCTATTTTCTATTATGCATCCATCATTTATCCATCCATGCACCTTTGTAATTATGTCTTTCTTTCAATCCCTCCATTTGTCTTATCTGTCTATCCATCCTTCCATCCGTATATTAGGCCTATAACCCTCAAACTGTTCATATAGTGTATAAAGTGTGTTATATATCTTTGTTTTTTTCATTTGAAGAACTACATCATTTGGGTACTCAATACATGCACTAGATATATTACAAAATAGTGTAGAACAGAGCAAAAGTATTCCAAAACACACTTATAGAGACTTTAGGGTGGAATCTGAAGTTGAGTCAGTAGGCACCTACTGTACCTAGCTAATATTTAATAATAAAATGTAGTTTAATTTTAGCATTGTTGTTTAAAATAATACTGGTTTAAGTATCACATCCTGTTTACAAAGATTGTTTTGCTGCACTCAGATCACACGCTGTGCAACCTTCCCATGCGAGATAAGCACCCAAGCAGAGTGTCTGTGGACAGATTGGGTGACGGAGAAGATAATTCATGGGCGCCAGTCCGACCACTATGCCTGCATCAAGAGAGGAGACGGCTTCTGCGCCTGGTACCGTGGAGTCGCGCCACCCAAGAAAGAGTTTCTGGATGTGGAAGACCCTTAAAGTTTCTCTCTCCCTCTCCACTTCACCCAATCTGAGATTCTTCCAAATATCATAGATAAGGTGTAATTTAATATCGACATAAAGACAAAACTCTACTAAATTGAAATTGAAATGCCTTAAGGCTAGATTATTGTACAGTCTTCATTAGATATCGCAACATGAGACAGAATGGAGCAAATGTAACAACCCCACCTAAGGCTGGCACCCAGAAAACACTCCTCATCATGTGAGGGACAATCTTTAAAACGAGAGCACTTTCTGTCCCCCTAAACAGCGCTTAGATTTCTCTCTGCATAAAAGACTGAATGATCTCTGCAATCTCCTAATAATGCAGTCTCTCAGCTCATTTCGCATTTTCAGTTTCTGGTATTCTGGTCCAAACCCACACGGGGTGGTAGTGAAAGTATTACTTTTGAAGGTAGAGTAATTTCCCAAAGCTGTGCCAATTGGTCCGTTTAGATAAATGGTGAGGCAGGACTTCCCAGATAGTTCAAAGATGTGCAGGGACCTGGAAAGAACTTAAGACAGCTGGGGTTTGGGAAAAAAGAAAAAGAAAATTAAAGACCAAAGTCAATGTCGCTAGACATGAATTTGTGACAGAAAATTGTGCTGCTGACCAAATTTCAGAATGTTGAACCGTTGTATATGAAGCTGTTATTCATTTAACGTCGACTGTTTTTCATCATTGCTTCATGGCATATACAGGAATAACAATGTAAACATCTATTATCCTGAAAGACAGTTGAGTTCACAATAAGTTAGCAATATATAATAAATTCCTCTCTAATTCGGTTTATGCACATTTATGCATCAAACATCACTAATTAGTTTTGTCAATATGTCTGTTTACCTTTCTGAATCTTGTCTCAAATGCCCACAATGAGTCCAATTTATGCATCTATTCCTCCGTTAATAGTTCAGTGTTGATACTATTTGCACTTTTTAAAGATAAAACCAAGAGGACTCTCTCCTCTGATTTGTAATTCTCATTTTTAGTGCTTTTGTTGTTGATTTGCAAACGCTTAATCTTTAAAATTTACAGCATCAGTTATCTAAGGTCCTAGTGAGCCGTTTTATCTTCTGTAATGTTCTTATTAGATTATGTACACGATGAGGTATGTAAGACTTTAGTTGCCATGGTAATGGGAAGACCCTTTGTTTTGAGAGAGTAAAACAAGGCTGATTGGATTGGCATGCAAAGACACAGGCCTATAGCATGCACTGAGAAAGAGGAAACAAAGAGAAAGGTTTCTTCCTCCTGAGATGTCAATAAACTCAGGAGTTTATTGGCAGCTTGAGAGGAAGGCACAGAGTTGGGTTGTTGCAACTGTCCCCTGATTGGACGTTGACAAGTCACGTGATTGACTGAGGGTGAGGCGTTAAATTACTAGTTGCTAGGCGCTTCGTTAGGGTGAACCATGTGGTCCGATGTGGTAAGAGTGATTGAGAGAGAGGAAGACAGACCACTGTTGAACTGACGAAAGCAACAAAAGTTTTGATCGATTTGGAAAATATAATGCATCATAATCGTTGTACAAAATCAGCACCAAGATCATTTGTATTGACAAAGGGAGCATTCTTATGGGTAATTGTTCAATTCATGCCTTTCTATTTTGGCTATCAGTGTTCCAGCATGTACGAAGCTTTTTTTTTTTTTAAGTGTGATTTAAATTAAGATTTTTGTTTCAGTATTCTCACTTCTTTCTTCATATCAGAAGCATTGTCATAAACGAGCTAGATCTCTTATGAATAGTCTATATGAATCTACAAGTTTAATGTTTAATATGCAACGACCTATAACTACTTAAACTGCTTTGTATGAATAAATGAATTTTAATGGCGTAAGTTAAATGAGTTTGTTTCCACGTTTCTACTTTTTTCAAAATGAGTTATTACCTTTGATTTATATGATCATTGTATTATTTTTTACCAGTCTTTGTCTTTCTCTTTTATGATTTGCTGAAAAGAGCAGGAATGTGAGACCTAGTGTCTGAACCACATGATAAAGTTGTGGTAGAAGAAGCAGACTATGCATGTCTTTGATGCTTTGTGTAATTCCCATGTGGACGTTCACTTGACCGATAAATATACAGTATTACCAAATAAAACATTAAACTACATCAGCTTGTCCCTTTATGATTTATTTAAATCTATGAAAATATATTTTTTATATTCCTGTAATATAAAAATATTATGCATATTCATATTATACACACACACACACAATTAAACTGAATTAAATCTAATTCATATATTCTGAGTAGATTTCAGCATGCATGCACGCACGCACACACACAAACACACACAGGATACGAAAAGTATTCAGACCCCCTTAAATTTTTCACTCTTTTATATTGCAGCCATTTGCTAAAATCATTTAAGTAAATTTTTTCCCCTCATTAATGTACACACAACACCCCATATTGACAGACGAACACCAAATTGTTGACATTTTTGCACATTAAAAAATAAAAACTGAAATATCACATGGTCCTAAGTGTTCAGACCCCTTGCTCAGTATTTAGTAGAAGCACCCTTTTGATCTAATGCAGCCATGAGTCTTTTTGAGAAGGAAGCAACAAGTTCTTCACACCTGGATTTGGGGATCCTCTGCCATTCCTCCTTGCAGATCCTCTCCAGTTCCGTCAGGTTGGATGGTAAATATTTAAGGTCTCCCCAGAGATGCTCAATTGGGTTTAAGTCAGGACTCTGGCTGGGCCATTCAAGAACAGTCACAGTTGTTGTGAAGCCACTCCTTCGTTATTTTAGCTGTGTGCTTTGGGTCATTGTCTTGTTGGAAGGTGAATCTTCGGCCCAGTCTGATGTGCGGAGCACTCTGGAGAAGGTTTTCATCCAGGATGCCGCTGTACTTGGCCTCGTTCATCTTTCCCTCAATTGCAATCAGTCATCCTGTCCCTGCAGTTGAAAAACACCCCCACTGCCACCACCATGCTTCACTGTTGGGACTGTATTGGACAGGTGATGAGCAGTGTCTGGTTTTCTCAACACATACCCCTTAGAATTAAGGCCAAAAAGTTCTATCTTGGTCTCATCAGACCCGAGAGTGCTTCAGGTGTTTTTTAGCAAACTCCATGAGGGCTTTCACGTTTCTTGCACTGAGGAGAGGCTTCCGTCTGGCCACTCTGCCATGAAGCCCCAACTGGTGGAGGGCTGCAGTGATGGTTGAGTTTTCTACAACTTTCTCCCACCTCCCGACTGCATCTCTGGAGCTCAGCCACAGTGATCTTTGGGTTCTTCTTTACCTCTCTCACCAAGGCTCTTCTCCCCCAATAGCTCAGTTTAGGTTATGGTCGTCCCAAACATCTTCCATTTAATTATGGAAGCCACTGTGCTCTTAGGAACCTTAAGTGCATCAGAATTTTTATGTAACCTTGGCCAGATCTGTGCCTTGCCACAATTCTGTCTCTGCGCTCTTCAGGCAGTTCCTTTGACTTCAAGATTCTCATCTGCTCTGACATGCACTGTGAGCTGTAAGGTCTTACATAGACAGGTGTGTGGCTTTCCTAATCAAGTCCAATCAGTATAATCAAACACAGCTGGACTCAAATGAAGGTGTAGAACCATCTCAAGGATGATGAGAAGAAATGGACAGCACCTGAGTTAAATATATGAGTGTCACAGCAAAGGGTCTGAATACTTATGACCATGTGATATGTCAGTTTTCTATTTTAATAAATGTCAACAAATCTGTGGTTTTCTCTGAATATTGGGTGTTGTGTGTACATTAATGAGAAAAAAAATGTACTTAAATGATTGAAGCAAATGGCTGCAATATAACAGAGTGAAAAATTCAAGGAGGTCTGAATACTTTCCGTACCCACTGTATATGAATATACAGTATGTATGTTTGTGTGTGTGTGTGTGTGTGGTGGTGGGGGGGGGGATGCGTCTTCTGGTGGCTTTATAGTATATTTTAGCCCATCAGTGTGACTATTTAACAGAAGTGGTGCATATTTACCTTCACAAAACTATAATGATCTGATACTGCCCCCGAGTGGCAGGAATGAATATTGAGCGCACAGTTGTACAAAAATAAACACAAGCTCCAACTGTGGTTCAACTCTCATGAGTTATCACAGACCAGGGGTTTATTTCGGCAGCTCTCTGTTTATTTCATCATCTCATAATGATGAAAAGAAGTACATAGCTCTGACAGTTCACAATGAGGGCAGGTTTGTTTTTTGTTTTCAATTTAAGACACACTTTAACCATGAAATACTCTTTCAAAATGATGTTTAATAGACTGTACTTTCCCCCACTTTATGCTTGTAACTGGTATTTCAAAACATAAACAAGATCTGACTGTATATTCCTGAACGTCTGACAGTTTAAGGAAAACCTGATAAAATTATTTCACTGATTGCTTTAGAGGCTATTAAAGCATTAAACCTTTAAAATAAACTGTTCCTGAGAGATGTATGTGGTAAATGATGGTGTATGGCATCAGAGGGAAACACTTTTTAGTCTTTTCAATCTGTTCTCGATTAATCAGGGTAGAGCATATACAACAGGATCGAATGAAAGGGCAACTGGATCAGGTTTATCCAATGTCTATACATTTTGATTCACAAATCAAACTGATTCTTTGCAGCAGTCAGGGCCAAATTGTAAAAAAAAACTATACATCAATTATGCTTTAGTGCATAAAAACCTTCTTTCTAGGATATGAAACAAACCCTCTAATCAAAAAAGTTTCTTTTAAGAGTGAAAAAGAGTTTCTAATTGGCCGATGACGCGTGCATCCAGTCTGTGATTGGCCAGCACTCACAGGCCCTTGTTGAAATACACGTAACTGACACGGCCCCCGTACTGAGAAATGATTGACTCCCTGAGCTCAGGTTCCAGCTTGGATACAGCCATAGAACTGCAAATCAAAGTGCAAATGATTGATTAGTCTGGTACAGTTCAGAGACCGCAGTTATCTTGAACACATCGGAATAAAGGATTTTAGAGAGAGATAATGGGTGAAGCAACTGCAAAAAGTTATGTGTATAAGCTTAATGTCATAATGAAACTGATTTAGCATGTTATCACTTCTTCACCAATGGATCCTCTACGTACAGTGAATGGGTGCCGCCAGACAGAGAGTTCGAAAAGCTGATAAAACATCACAATAATCCACAACAGACTTTAGTCCATCAATTAATGTCTTGTGAAGTGACATTTCGGAATTAAAAACATATGTTTTTTTTATGTATTTGTTTTCACAAACATGCAGCTTTTTATTTCACAAGAAACTAATTGATGAACTGGAGTGGATTATTGTGGTGTTTTATCAGCTTTTTGGACTGCGTTGGTAAGCAAGTGATGTAATGCTAAATTTCAATGAAGAAACTAACTCAGCTACATCTTGAATATTCTGAGAGCGAGTACATTTTAATTTTTTTTAATACAAATATTGTTGGAGGGAATGATTCCTTTGAAGAGATACTAACCCTTACATAAAAAAAAGAAATTATGTCATGTACAGTATATGCAAACTTTACCAGCTCTGAGGAAACAGTGAACACGCTGCGGGCACCATGAAGATCAGACTGTGAAACAGAGAAAGGCATGTTGTCATTTCATCTACTGAAACAAGATCTCATACATTTAGCATATCAATTGTTGCTATTTTCATAAAAACAAATGTTATCACTTACAATACGCCAACCATCATGACTTGCAGTGGCCCATGAAGAAATGTGATTTTCTGCCACAGGAACAAACATATGCAAATATGTTTTATATAAATTCATACCTGTTCAGCAAAGGGTTTACAGACTTCACAGACCCAGGAATCCCAATATAATATAATCAACAATAAAAAATAAGATTATCTATGTAAGACTTATAATAATTGCGATTGAAAACATTATTATGCTACATTATGCATTAAACCATTAGTTTATGATCATTCAAAGAGTGTTAAAACCATTTGAAACCTGTATGCATTGATGATAACTGACTGTTATATGAGAACGACGGTTTTGAAGTCTGTGAGAGAGTGAATTTATAACAGAAGCACCTGCAGATCATAAACTAGCTATTTTATCGCTTCTCCGTTCCATTGCGTGCTCCTTGGATACAAAACGATATGAGGCTCACCTGCATGAATCTGTATTTTTCCAGCCTCTGCATTATAATGGGGAGAATGACTGGAGAGAACAAAGAAAGCGGCTCAGGATTCAACACTGACTGATGGGTGAGATGAGGGCTGCTTTATTTTAGCACCGAGATCTGATAACACCGGCCAAACTCTTTGCACTTACTCATGCCTGGCGCTGCCATGGTAACTCGAGAGATGACCACCTGTGTGATGCCCTTGACAGCGGCTTTCTATGAAAAACGCAGACAGAATACACTATTTATTCAGTCAATTAAAAACAAAGAAATGCTTGTAGTGTATCATGAAACGGATTGTTGTCAGCATTAAACACATTCAGATCTATTTAAACTGATGTTTCGTCTCATAAATTTACATACTCCAGTAAGGATTACAAATCACAATAAATTGATATAACAATAATAGATATCTTATAAGATACACAAGGACGTGATGTAAAAAAAAGCAAACAGGCATTTTTGTGTAATTTATGTTATTAATTTGTCTTGTGGAATACAAACAGTTTCTTTAGGGCAGTAGGCCTACTAAATAAAGAATAAAATGTTTTACAATATTATTTTCTAAAACGAATACACATTACGCCATGTAAACCTCAGAGCAGAACTGTAACTAGTTTCATCAGGTGAGGTTATTTCAACCTAAAACAACCAATAAATGTCCCTCACCCTTGAGAGGCCCAGTGTATTTCCATCTTCATCTGTCACAGCAATGCCGTTCAAAATCTCCCTGAACAGGAAACAATAAACTTGTATGTATTAATATATAAATATGTGAACCTGATGAGTAAGACCCACCAAAAAATAAAAGATGGTAGGAAACATAAGAAGTCTCACTGTTGTCTCATCATTGGAATATTGACGCAGTTAGCCGCGGCCACAGCAGCGAACGGCACCCAGCGTGCCAACAGTGGAGGAGCTTTCTGAGGAGATAACAGTTAAAGATGCTTAAAAGACATGGATAATGTATAACCTCTGCAGATACACCTGTCAAACTGAACAAAGGAAGGAAAGCTTTAATTATTTGAACTTTAATTCTTCATACAAATCTACTGTATAAATTAAATGGGTACATCTCAATGAATTAGAATGTTGTGGAAAAGTTCATTAATTCAGTAATTTAACTCAAAATGTGAAACTCATGTATTAAATAAATTTAGTGCACACAGACTGAATTAGTTTAAGTATTCTGTTCTTTTAATTGTGATGATTTTGGCTCACATTTAGCAAAATCCCACCAATTCAATATCAACAAATAAGAATATGGTGACATGGCAATCAGCTAATCAACTCAAAACACCTGCAAATGTTTCCTGAGCCTTCAAAATGGTCTCTCAGTTTGGTTCACTAGGCTACACAATCATGGGGAAGACTGCTGATCTGACAGTCCAGAAGACAATCATTGACACACTTCACAAGGAGGGTAAGCCACAAACATTCATTGCCAAAGAAGCTGGCTAAAAACAGAGTGCTGTATCCAAGCATGTTAACAGAAAGTTGAGTGGAAGGAAAAAGTGTGGAAGAAAAAGATGCACAATGAACCGAGAGAACTGCAGCCTTAAGAGGATTGTCAAGCAAAATGATTCAAGGATTTGAGTGAACTAATCCACTACATATCACAGATCCTGTCTGTAGGAATAGAGTATTGCCTTATTATTATTTATATGAGGCTGAGTAATACCTTTGTGTAGAGGTTCAGCCCAACCGCAGTGGCCAGTGCTGTGCTTGTTGCTGTCACATAAGCTACTCCAATCTGCCTGAGCAAAGAAGTCACACACAACACAACAACAACAAAAAAAACATATCTTGAACTGAAGCTTATCTGTTATTTGAAGCTCCTTCCCAGACATCTGTTAATAAATCACTAGGTATCACGGGACGGTCACATTTTAAGAGGTACATACATGCTACAAACCTACCATTTCTTGCAACTGAGTAAAGTTCAAAGAAAGAAACGAGTCATAGGAACTTACTTTGGTGTGATGGGGGAGGCAGCATTGCGATTGGTGTAGTTGACTAGAGCGTTGAAAGACTGGTTAACCCACTGCCAGAACACTACAGCAGGAACCGTCCTACACAGCAATACAAAATAATTGGTTGGTTGTTAAAATATATAGTACATATTGTTATAAATAAGATGTATTGTGCAATAAATAACCAAATAAAATGTGACCTGTAAAACTGAAGCATGAACCCTGTGATGGCCATACCCCCAGGCACCTGAAATGACATTCTCCCGATCAGATTCATCCTGTCACCTGTGTCAGGATGAAATGCTGAGTCATACAGCTTCTTGGCATAGTGTAGCTGCTCCACTGTTGTGCCAGGAGGAACAGAGCCAGCTCTAGAGGAGAGAGGAAGCAAAATAATGTAAGACACAGGAAGAAAATAGAGAGATCTACTCATCAAATCAATAAATATATTCACCTGCAGCTCTCCACTAAAGCTTTGGCTTCATCTAGTCTGGAGTCAGGCAGCAGAACAGTGCGGCAGTCAGTGATGTTGAAAAAGTGTTTGAGACGGCCCATGAACGTGGATTGATCCCAGCGTGGGACGTCGATATCAAAGCCCTTCAGAGATTCCATGCTTCACTCTCTGCTTCCGAAGAGCCTGGGTAAAAAAAACAAAACAATATTCAATACATTGATGGTTTCCAGTTCCAGTCCACAGATAAACTAAGATCCACAGGACAAAACAAATGTGACATTTCAGATATCAGTCCAGTAGTGGCTTAAACTCAAATGTGAACTCATTTACTCTCTTCTTTGAGTTGTACTATTTTATTACAAACTGGTTTCTCATCTAACAAAGCAGCGTATCTCCAAATGCTATGATAAGAAATTCAAAACCAAGGCTCTTACAGTGAGGCAAGCTATGCAAACAGATGTATGGCTATCAGGAAAAAACAGACCAGGGCCTTGACCAATAACAAAGTTTTATAAATTGTCTCTGCCAATAATCTTAACTAGTGAAAGTGAGGAATTTAATCAATTATAACCAGTTTAGTTCAGTCTTCCAACCTTCACTAATCCTTAACAAGTAGCCTAATTTCTCTCAAACAATATGGCTTTTACGAAAATGTACAGGATACTATAAATATCAGTAATGTTATTATTTACTGCAGTGAGTTGAATGCATACTGTAAGTGCACAAAATTAAGGCAAAACACAAAACAAGCACACAGTGAATGACTTTCAATGGGTCTAAACTTGTAAAGATCATTTTCATTCTGTTAATTTGTTTCCTTACCGGTTTAACTTGATTTACTGGTAGTTTAAAAGAAAATGTGTAAACTATATGCTATAATGAAAATAAAATATCACCAAAATAATAGAACTATGTACAGTTAACTATAACAGATAGGTGTGTATGTATGTCACCAGCCAAGAAGTTTAAGGAAAGAGACCTTACGTTAGACATACAAAGTATGCGTTCGCTTTTAAAACATCAATAATTCTCAAACAATAAGCAAGGATTTTCATAAAACCAGCCCTGCATTACAATTGCATTAGAAGTATGCAAAGTAGTAACGTTAGCTAATTTAGAAAGCAGACTGTATCAGAAGTTGTCCAGCAGCTAGAATCAATTCATGTACAATAGTGCACACAAGCACCCGGATATGCGCTGTCAAAACAGATCAGAAAAAACCCCCACAAATATCAAAAGTGCCGCTTGAAAATACCTGTATAAAGGGACGTGACACTCTTGTTTTTATCTCTTGGCGTTGCAG
This sequence comes from Carassius gibelio, assembly GCF_023724105.1. Classification (NCBI taxonomy): domain Eukaryota; kingdom Metazoa; phylum Chordata; class Actinopteri; order Cypriniformes; family Cyprinidae; genus Carassius; species Carassius gibelio. The sequence continues at coordinate 19,801,580 of NC_068382.1, read as the reverse complement.
TAGTAGTAAAACCCAATTAAGAGGGTTAAACACTGATGATGTGGGCTTGCAACAGTAGACGAGCACGTGGCATTCTACCTTCCAATCCCTGAAGAGAAGAAATCTCCCTCCCCCTGCCTACACTCTGATTGGACATCAGAATCACTTCCGCGAATCGGTTCCTTCGAACACTTCAAAGAGACGATTCGAAAATAACTAATTCAGCTATTATTGTGCGTCATGAAATTACATGGTGTAAAACGTTTTCAATAAAGCATTTTCAACAGTTGACAAGTCCCAGTTCAGTTTGTTACAGCCAATTCAACACATAAAAACACAAAGCATTCAGAACCAGTTCAGAATCGATTCACTCCAAATGTTGCCAGAAAGGGACGATTCTCGTTTCAGTCAGTGAGATCTTTTCTTTTTATTAATTATTTTTTTTCTTTTTTTTATTAACCAGAAACCAGAAATATACAATAATAAACAGAAATTTACATATTAATGCACAGAAAAAAACATGCCAGAGAGTACAAACCATTGATTGAGTCATCAAAAAACTAAATATTCTTTACAAATATGACAAGTATTCCTTGCTTTTTATATTTACAATGTTCTCCAAACTGGTGCAGTAGTCTTTTGTCTCCTGAAAAAACAGAATAAAATTTGGCTTGGATCCTGACCATTTCTTCTTGTGTATATGAAAATTTCCCAAAATAATAAACAGTTGTACAATAAAATTAAAATTATTATTATTATTTTATTTGGAATAATACATACATATATAAAAATTTAATTTAAATATAACATTTGTTTTCTTTTTAATGAAATTTTCCATATCCACCCACATTTTTTTTGTGTATATACAATTACAAAACAGATGGACGATAGATTATTTTTCCATTGATCAAAAATCACATGAATAATCAATCTCTAACTTAAACCTCTCTAACACACTTTTAAATGTAACCTCTTTTACTTTATTATTTAAACAGTATGATTCATAAATACACCAAGCTTTTTTCCAGTTTATCTTCCTAAATATATTGGTCCACATCAAGCTTTTATGAGTAGCTGTTCCACCAGTTATCATATTCCTAATATGTTTATTTGTACACCTATGTTTTAAAATATCAATATCTCCTATAAACATGCTGCCTTTAACAAATATTGCCTCAGAAGAATAATCACTTCCACAAACTCTTACAAAATGTAACTTGTTGAGGTATGGCATCAAATACAACAGCATACTCTTTTGGCGTTATTCAGTCAGTGAGTTTTGAGTTCAGTGTTGTTTACTCGAGAAACGCTCGGATCGATTCAGTATGATTCGTGAACAATTCGTTCAATTATTTGTTACATATGTTTTATTGTTTTACTAATAAAAAGTTGTTCAACCAATTCGTTCTGATACTTTTACTGAAGTCATTTTGTATATACATTACACAATATATTTTATATTACGGAATATGTATAATGGAATTTATTGTAATTATATGAAACTTTATTTATTATTACACTGATTCTCTTATATCATCATGTTATTTAATCTCTGTGTACATACCATCTGCTTTGGATTTGATAACCTCAACAGCTTAAATACATGACTGAAATCGACATGGTTAGTATAACTCCTGTAATCGTTAGTTTAAATTGGTTAGAGCTAAATGTTTTTCGTGTACTACGTCGCTTTTAACCCTTCTTAGAATGCACGTATTTTTGTGTACTACGTCACTCCCTAGTAACCCTCAGCGGCGTCTCAGGGAGGCAGAATCACAAGATGGTGAGTTAAAGCGCTTACAATAAACATATTCTTCCCTGTAGACGTGTTTGTTTGAGACTGGTGACAACAACATTTTCATCCCTGTCACATACCATGTTAGCCTTTGGAGAATTGTGGATTTGTTGTAATCAAGCGGTATTAAAGATGAGCAGCGGTTCTCGGTCGTGGATGAGATTAGCTCGCAGGACTGTTCAGGTGTCACGACTTATCGAGAATCGCTTATGTACTGCATTTAAAGTCTCTTTTATGCGTATTTCAGGGGGAAATAATGTCAAGGTTTATTTTCTTTAATTACATATTCTTTGAGCATTCGTTGCTCGTCTTGAAACATGTTTGCGTGTGCTCGTGCGTATGACGTCATGCTGCGTGCATTGCATAAACTCAGAACATTGTATAATCTGCGCTTTTTACTTTATTTTTTAGGGTTTGTTATCAATTTTACGGAAACTTAAAAGTACCCCCGATCAGGAGGTGCGGATATTGCTTCTGGGGTTGGACAACGGAGGCAAGACCACCTTACTGAAACAGCTGGCGTCTGAAGACATCACCCATATTACTCCAACACAGGTGGGTGACAAAAATTGCTCTTTATTCCCGAAAATGTCCTGGTTAGTAATTTCTGAAATGTCATAAATGTTCAGGTAATGACTTTAAACTGTTATTTTCATACCTGCTGAATATAATGGTTGAAAAGTAGTTTGACCAATAGTATGCAGGCATTGTACATAATCGACCAATCGTGGCTTGGGAGAAGGTGGGATGTACAGAGAACAGTCAAAACAATGAGTGCATATATAATATATGAGGACTGTAGAGAGCATGTAAATAGGAAAACAAACCCAAAAACCCAGACGTTTTAGGCAATTTAGAAGTCTTGGCCAGGGCATGTGTGAAAAAAAGGCCACCATATGGTTGCATTAAGCCAATCAGAGTTAATGGCACATGCATTTACTGAATCAACTGTTTTTTTTTGTTTGTTTGTTTGTTTCCTTATCTGTAGGGTTTCAATATCAAGAGCGTCCAATCACAAGGATTCAAATTAAATGTGTGGGATATCGGTGGTCAGCGAAAGATCAGGCCCTACTGGAGGAACTACTTTGAGAACACAGATGTACTGGTGAGATCATTTGTCCGATAAAAATTAATCCCACAATTGATTCCAAACACGTTGTTAATAAGACACTCCTTTTGATTTCAGATTTACGTTATTGATAGCGCAGACCGCAAAAGATTTGAGGAAACGGGACAGGTGATGCTTTGTCACTGTTATTTCTTCGCCATTCAAAGCCATTTCAGCTTTCAGTGTTTAATTAAGTGTATTGATCTGCATGCAGGAGCTGGCTGAGTTGCTTGATGAAGAAAAGCTCAGCGGGGTCCCGGTCCTGGTGTTTGCTAATAAGCAGGACCTGCTCACGGCAGCCCCCGCGTCTGAGATAGCCGAGGGTTTGAATTTGCACACTATCAGAGACCGAGTGTGGCAGATCCAGTCCTGTTCTGCCCTCACAGGAGAAGGAGTCCAGGTTGGTTTGGATTACATTTTGTTGTTAGTCACAAACTACAGTATTTGGACTAACTGACTCCAATGTTGTTTCAGGATGGCATGAACTGGGTCTGCAAGAGTGTGAACGCTAAGAGGAAATAGAGCTGTTTTCTCCTACCCTGGCTTTCACGCAGGAGGGAATACAACCATAACTTTGAAAAAAAAAAAACTGTCAGTAGGTATAGGAAATGAAGGCATCCTTTCAAAACTATTTAAATTTTCTTTTTTGCCTCTCTGTTTGGACTTACTTTGTCCTGCATCCATACAATGAGTTGAAATTAACAGTATCCTTTCACTAGTCTTTTAAACTGAAAATTAAGAATGTACATCCATCTGATTTCACTTTTGATTTGTTTTCTTTAGTACATTTCAAAACTTAATTCTGCTTAGATTTCTTGAGATGAATGACTTGTGTTTTTATATTGAATGTTATAGCTATTTAGAGGATTTTGTTACTGAGACATTTAAAGAGTGACAGCCTTCATCATTCATTTCAACTGTTGTCCTTCCATACTGGCATTGTTCACTGAAATAACTCTTGTTACTCTATCTAAGGTCATATTTTTGTAATTGTTCCTAAGAGTAACAGAGATGAGAATTGCGGTACCCAAATGCAACATACAAAAAACATCAATATATACAAAAGAAAAGGGGACCATAAATTGAATGTAAATAATGTTCCACATATCAAATTATTTTCTGCATATATTTGTCAAATTTTACAAATCCAGCATTTAAGAATTTCTTAGAGCTTTATAATGTAAGTGGCCTGTACAGCTGTAATGGTACAAGAGGATGTCTGTCGTCATCACATCAAGATTATTTCTGTAGCGTCTCTGAGTGTTGTGATGTGTGTGAAATGACTGAAGTAAACGGAGTAAAATACTGAAAAGATGTGATGTTTTATTGGCTGAGAATTATTTTAGAGTAAGTTATCATACATTTATGTTTCTGTTTTATTAATTTTCTTTGGTTGATTTGAAACGGGGTCATTGTGCCAATGTTTATACCAATGGATATCAGTTGCACATATACTCTCACAACATATAGTGTTGACAACAGCATGATCTGGCTTATTGTCCAGTGCCATTCTGAAAGTGCATGGTATATTTTGTATGTTATTATATTAACAGTTAAAGACAAATTTAATACTAATTGATAATTCATAAGTGTTATATAGGTGGCACTATTGACCATGTTTAATCATTTTGTTTGCTAGTTCCTGATTTTCTATTGTTTCACTGCTCTTTGAGGGTGTGTGTGTGTGTGTGTGTGTGTGTGTGTATAAAATCAATATGTTTATTCAAGGATGTGTTAAAGATTGACAGTAAAGACATAATGTTGCAAAATGTTTAATTAAAAAATATATAATTCATTTTTTTCATAATAATAAGAAATGTTTTTGAGCTCCATTTCAGCATATTAGAATTATTTCTGAAAAATCATGTGACACTGAAGACTGGAGTAATGCCTTCTAAAAATTCAGAGTAATAAATTGCTGTGAAATATATTGAAATAGAGCCAGTTATTTTTAATTATAATAATATTTCACAATATAACTAAAAAATTGGCTATAAAAAATATTGACTAACACTAACACATATTCACTAATAACTATGGGTTTATTAGCTAATTAGCTACTTATTCATATTTAAAAAGGTAGTTGTTAAGTTTAGGTAGAGATCTAGAATATGATCATGAAGAATAAAGCATTAATATGTGCTTTATAAGTACTAATAAACAGCCAATATAACATGTATGCTACACTTTATTTTTCTTGTTATTCAGTGTGATGGTAATTGTGTTTGCTGCCACAGACACAAAAAAAACTTTGAACAAACCATGATTACAGAGCTGCCCAGTCAGTAGATTTTCTTTTGCATTTACATTTTTAATGGCCCAAATGTAAGCCTTAATCTTAATTAAATCGATTCCAGTTAATTAAATCAAAATGAGTTGGCCTGAGTGCTTTGATCTTTAATGAGCAAAACAGGCTCGGTCTCTTAAAAAGAAGGATCTCATTTTGTCTCTAATGTTTGTGTAAAAAGCAGCCAATGACAAGCAGAAACATTTGTTCCAGCTCCCCCTCTCCTTTGCTCAATTCTGAACGTATTTCTCCAGTAAGATCGGTGAGTTGCGACCATGCTAGCTGAATAGCTAACAGCCCGAGAGCTTGAATGAGAACACACCCAACCTCTCCCTCCGGTTCCTGCTCTCAGCATCTTTGAGTGACATTCGCAAGCTGACATGTGCACCCTCAGTGAAACGGGCAGGCTCTATTAAGCCTGAATAAATCCTCCGCCAGCCAGCTCTTTGAAATAGGCAATTAGACAGGCCTCTATACCTCCTTCTGCATCCTAGTGTGAAGGACCCAGCCCTCATCCAGCATTCTTGTCCACAGGCTTTTCCTTCCATCTGGCCCTTAGACAAGCCAGAGTAGAAAGACAGTACCTTTCTGAATTCTGCTTATTGAAGTGAGAGGCCTAGGCTTCTAGTTTTAGAATAGTTGTGGTAGTTAGAGTTAACCGCTTTTTTATATCGGAGTTGTTATATGTAACTGTAATCTTATTGGCACCTCATACCATATAGAGTGCTGCAGGGATGTTTTTTTATTTATTTATTTTTTTTTTTTTGTAAGCTATAACCTGGAAACAAGTTACCTTGTGATTTTTTTTAAATAGCTTTCACTTGTTCTGAAAAACAAGTTCACTTTCACAGCCTCATCGCACTCTACTCTGGCAAACTATTTTAGTGAAAATGTTTAAATAAGTACTAAAAGAGTCAGAGGCATGATGATGGTGACTTGAAGTCATGCGACCACGTGTAGCTTTTTACTTCTGCCGATTGTATTTAGGCTTCAATATGTAGTTGAAAACGTAAGAATCAAAGAGCTTATTTTCAGAAATAATTCAAATTCCAATGGAATGCACTCTTGCCATCTTAAGATGGGACTATTTTCTCTGTACAAATCATGCAATAAATTCACTCAAAAAATATTTATTTAAATTTATAATTTTTTAATTGTATAATTTTTTTATTTTAGTTTTATTAAAACATTTTCTTTATGTAATGTTCTTTCGTTTTAATTCTAACAGTATTTTTAAATGAATAGGTTTGTCTAGCTTTAGAATTTCAATAATATGCCTAGTGGTCCTAAAGAATTTATAAAAAAATTAAATAAAGGTTAATCAGTGGGTCCTCCTAGATATTGTTTAATATCATTGATATTTCACAATATTACTGTTTTTATTTCTATTTTTCATCAAATGTCTTTTCACTTTCAAACTTTTTTCAAAAACATAAAAAAATCTTGATTATATCAAACTGTTCAGCAACAGTGTATGGGTTTAATTTTATTTAATTTTATTTATTGTAGCCATCTGTCACGAAAACAAATTCCTCGCATGTGTGAACATACCTGGCAATAAAGCTCATTATGATTGGGATAATTTATTACCATTATTCATTATCACACAATAAAGATTGAAAAATGTGCATTGTACGTCCTGATCACTCGTTTTGCTAAAATGACAGACTGACCTTGATATTTTCCATGACTTAAACCACAAGAGGCCACATTAGTTAATTAGTTGGTGCTCCTCTGCATGTGCTCCTATGATGGAAATGCAATAGTCCAGGGTTTGATTAGTGGTCGATCACATCTTATCTAAGGTCAAGAGGCTCAGACCAGCTTTCTTGCAAAAACATCCTGCAGTCTACATAACCATAGCAACTCAGAGGGGCCTGATTGCGCCTATAAAGTTGCACAAATTAAAGGGCAACATTGATTTTTATCTCCTTGATGGGATATAGTCTTCTCATTGGGCTTCATTTATTTCTGTTATGACCATGCTGGATTTTAACACACTCAGTAAGATATTATCTTGTCAGTGAAAGCCTTGGATTTATTCCTTTGTAGTTTCAAAAACAGATTGCCTGTATATTTGAACACCCCTAAATGTATAAAATTATCATACATTTCAGTATATTATATATATATATATATATATATATATATATATATATATATATATATATATATATATATATATATATATATATATATATATATATATATATATATGTGTGTGGATATGTGGACAGAGATTTGTTGTGTGGCCTTATCAGCACACTCACAGACTCAAACACTCACAGCGGTTTAATCGTCAGTTCAGGCAGTATAGCACCTCTGTTACTGAGTGCCATTAAAATACTGGCTGTCAGAGGGGTGCAGTGAAGGAGACATAATTATGCACCTCAGCCCGACACAAAAGGCCCAACACCCACTCAGATCTCTTCTTCCTGCACCGAGCAGTCAAGCTTTTCCACAGGCGCCACGGTATCGGAGATCATCGGGATCATCTCGGCAGATTCAGATGTGCACCTAATGACAGCGTTATCATTCTGGAAACACATGGAATGTTCTGTAAGTCTGCACGCTGTTCTGGATGTGCGGTCTAAGAGGGTCGATAGCTCCTGTGTGCTACCATACATAAGCATGTGGTTTGAGGGGGAGGAGTTTGCACAGTAAATTTCTTGTTCCTTTTTTTTTTTACTGTGCATTTTTATGGGAATCAGGCAGCTGTTTTGCAGCTGCTGCATGAATAGAACCACCCTGAGGCCTTAGCAGCCGTTCACACAGACAGCGTTCTAGCATTCAAAAACTAAAAAAGCTAGATGCAGTTGAAGGGGACGGAATGCAGAAGTCTGAAGATGTGCTTTGAAAAGTTGAACTGTTTTTGACTTAAAGGGGTAGTTCACTCCAAAAAATAAAAATAAACGTATAAATCAGTTACGGACCCACATTTCATTCTTCTATTTAACACAAAAGAATATATTTTGAAAAACGTTGGTAACCAAACAGTTGCTGGTAGCCATATACTTCTAATATTTTTTTTTTATTCCATACTATGGAAGTCAGTGGCTACCAACAACTATATTCTATTTGTCCTCGGCTTTATTTCCATAGTGCAACAGTCAGGTTTCAGAATTTTTCAAAATTTCTTTTTTTTATTGGCAATAAAAGATGCTTCTGCCTTCTGTTATTTGAAATGATACATTATTTTAAATAATAATGTTTAACAGATACATTTGTGGTGGAAAACTACATTACCCATGATGCTGTTCAGAAAATTCCACCAATCAAAGAGCTGCAGCAAACAAATCATGCCAAAAGATCTTGCAGGGAATGTCCACTCCCCCACACCATGATAAAGCTCATTCTCACACACAATGCCAATACTTTTGCCTTCCATATGTGTTACATTTTTCCTAAGTATTGATTATAAAGACCATGTGTCTTCAACTTGTGTTTGAGCTCACCTTTTCTTTCTTTTAGTTTTCTGGCTAGTACACCCACGTTAGCATCACTGAGGCTGTCAAACCGAGGGAGAGGAATGATTAAAGAGATGCGGGGGGAGGCGGGAGAGAGAAAGAAATAAAAGCAACGCCAGGAGAGACACACAGGTGTCTGTGTCAGATCACTGGGCCCAGTGAGGGTTGGCAGAGGAGAGGAGGGGGGAGATGGGGCTGGTGTTAAATTACAGTGGGCCTGTGTGGAGGGATGATCTGGGTCACAGGGTTCCCAGCATCTCCACTGACACACACAGGGGAGTGGAGCTCATCACCGCCATCCTGCTGCTCATTCTTTCGGCAGACAGAAATACAGGAGAAAACAGATAAAACAGTGCTGGCACACAGGTGTGATATTAATGGAGCTCACTCACAGAATTTCCATGCCAGTTTCCATGATATAAGTGAGAAATAATATGGAAAAAATGCAATACAGTCACTAATAGGCCAAAAAACGATTTATAATAATGTCTAATCTCTTTGGAAATCTGTAAAATAGCATAACCCCTTCCTGTGCTAGAAATAACTAATCCCTGTTCATTTACATCAAACAACAGTCAAATTGAAACAGCCCCCTTAAGCAGTAGCCATGACATAAATCTAGCCAGGGGCACAGACAGAGAGCAGAGATCTATTAAGTATTAAAAACAGGCTGAGCATTTCAAAATCCCTTCGTCTCAAAAGTAAAATTAGGCAAAAACAACTGGCATTCTCCTTTTGAACTAAAGCTTTAAAAAGCTGGTATTAATCAGGAGTCAATGTGAAATCAGAATTTACTCAATTTGAATTTCTTAATACACATTCTTTGTCTTACTTTGCATGATTCATCAGTGAATGTTATTTTCAGAATCTTTCATAAAAATGTAATAATCTGCTCCACCTTAGAAATTACTTTCCTTGGCCCTGTCCGAAACGTGGCCTTCAGCCCTGTGGTCCTCCTTTGAGCCCACACTTGTTTGACGTAATGCTGCATAGACTGTTCAATAGTCTATTGTAGTACCACCATTATATAGGCACACACACAAAAAAAAAATTATAATAATTGTGTGCACTTAATTTATGAAGCATGTTGTTATTCCACATTCATCAAATTGAGTAACACAACTATTTATTTTTGCTTCTGGTCAGATATCAAGAGATTAATTGTCCAATAACAGCACTATTTTTAACAGTAATAAAAACCTAATTTGCATAGGCTGTAAAAAAAATAACATCATGAAGAGTAAATATTTAACCATTTAATTTTGGTCAGTGTTTTTATTAACAAAAAGTATATTAAAAGAAAATATAAAAAAAAATAAATAAAGTAAAGCTGGATTAAAATAAAATGGCAAACTTAATCTTGAACCTTAAATCTTAAAAGTACAAAATTTCATATGTGCCTTGGCAACTAAATGAAATAAAATAAAAAGTTAAAGTACTAAAATTACTAAAACTAAAATATATTAAAGCTAAATTGAAATGACAAAAGCACATAAAACTAAAATAAAACTGAAAAACGAAAATAAAATACTGAAATAACACTACATTTAGTACAATTGCATTATATAATAAATTTCAGAAATAAATATTAAATTTTTTTGTCTCCATAATATATTTATCACTTTTTAACACACACACACACACACACACACACACACACACACACACACACACACACACACACACACACACACATATATATATATATATATATATATATATATATATATATGTATGTTATATTTTAATATAATTTCATGCAGAAATACGAAATAATACATTATGGAAATACAATGGCTTCTGAATTCTGTGTAAAAAAAAAAAAAAAAAAAGATCAAAAAGCTGCATTAAGATGCATCTTCCATTCCTTGCAGCTGGTGGCCCTCTCCTTACAGAAATGTTCAGTCTTTTAACTTTGCAGTATCATCACTGCACATTTCTGCCAAACCAAAAGCATCTCTTTGATTAATGTCATTACCACTTCTATTAAATCAAGTCTTAAATCATTAGCTTCAATGGCTTAGACATCTGTCCTGGAGCTAGCAAATCGTCAGTTAAGACATCTGGCAAACTCACTTTCATCAGATCCGCTGTCACGTCCGTGAGACATCAGAGTGGCTTTCTCAGCCTCTCCCGTCATGACGACCCACTCCCCCGTCATTCTTCCAGACTCAAACAACACATTCTCGGCATAAGTGTGCAGACGACAGACGTGGTGGCATGACAACTTTGATCGTTCAGAAGGAAGCAGCCGGCCTCTAACTAGTTTCTTTTTTTTTTTTTTTTTGCTGGAGATATAAATTGCCTCACTGACATCAACATAGATTCATTCATATGAAGTAACGCCCTGAGGTCATAAAAATCTTTTTCACTAATGCCCTTGCACACATACACACACACACACACACACACTGAAAGCAACTCACCGCAGGGGCTAGGCGAATAATTTCATGGTGCCAGCAGAGACAGATTCCTCTGAAATATGACCAAAGGCATTTCAACAAGATATGACACACACTCCTTCCTTCAGCGCAGTTGAGGGCTGAAAAAGGGCATACGATGAAGAAGACTGTCTTGAGGCAGGCATCAGCAAAAAAAAAGGCACACGCTGGAGGCCAGGGTCCACATGTTAACCCGAGCTCAGCTGGACTTTTAGGATTATAACCTGTGCCTGCATTTCAAGACAGTTAAAATAGCCCAGTGCACAAAGATATTCTGGGCTTTGTGGGCAAAGTTTCCTCCTGTAAAATAGTTTCACTACGGATTGTTTCTTTCTCATAAGCACAGCTAAGGGAGCTCACAATAACACTGAGAGCCAACACACACACTCACACACTCTCATTCACACACAAATCACAGTGGCAGTGGACAGCCGAGGTATTTTGGACCGTGAAAACCGGTTTAGAGAGAAAAGAGAGTATCATTGCCTAAGAGCAAATTTTTCCATCAAATAATAGACAACAATTTTCCTCCGAGACCTTCTAATAGAAGTTCTGATTACATTAATCCTCAAAAGCAGCTACTGAATATAAAACCATATGAGAAGAACTCACACCAAAAGAACATAAGGCAGTCGCTAGTGGCATTAAAACTGTTTGTGAGATATTTCAGAGTGCCACACCCAGAGGAAAAAAAAAGCTGTAGCCTATGATAGATCACTGCTGCAAACACTGAAAGGTTGACGATAATTATGAAGTTTTAATAATCATCTTATTTCTATGTGAAGTCCATCCCACAGCTTAGCGATACTGACATGATATAAAGAAACCATATTGTTGGAATTACTTTCAGAATTATTTTTTTTTTCAGCTGAAGAAACATAAAAACGTTGAGATCCAATCAGAATCCACCTGACTTTAAAAAGTTTGAGCATTCAAAGCAGCAGATGATGAATAATTATCATTATGATTATCGTTCTAGCCCTAACGATAACTAAAACATACACTTTAATAATCATTCAACTAGGGAAGTCCAGACCACAGTTATGATGATAACGAAACAGAGGAACAATATTGTAGGAATCACTTTCAGAAGGGTTTTTTTGTTTGTTTGTTTGTTTTTTTGCTAATGTACAGTAAAAACTATTTTAAAGAACTTGAACATTTGTGGGAACTACTGTAATTAATGTTATCGTTCTTGGTGTAAAGTATGTACTTTAGTATGTACTTAGGGCCTGTTCACACCAAGAATGATAACTACACAAGAGCTTTTAACTGAAAGACACTTTCAGTCACATTGACAACAAAAAAAGCGGTGTTTGTAAATGTATCGTCTGAAGCTACCGAGTTAGCTACTACAAGCTAAGCTACTAAGGAAAAGAAGCTAACCATAAGCCATTTAATGCAATATTATTATAATAAACAGCAACACTGCTTTATGATGAATGTCATCTTGACTATATAAATATAGCAATTAATGTCTTTTAAATGGTCACAAATCATAAAACCAACTTTTTCTAATGTCAAACTTGTTATTTGCTGAAATTCGAACCACAGCCTACTTACATAGTTTTCTGCTATGTAAAAGTATAGTAGGAGTATCAAGAGTGCTTAGTATGCGTTCTGGTCAGTTACCCGGATGTGCAGCCATATAGGAGATACTCGGATGTAAAAAACAGCATGGATTACAGGCTAATGTACTACTGAAAACATTGTTCTGCTAATTTATGATGTCTAAACCATGGGGGGGAAAACATGTGTAAGCTGCTAAATCAGAGAAGGACTTAGTAAGTTAGGTGGTAAAGATCCATAGGAGTTTGCTCTTTTGTTGCCGATTGAACTGTTGAAAAAAACATCATATGCTGGTTAGGTACAGTATGTTTTGATGCGGGGATGCTGGTTTGAGCTGGTTCTTTGCTGGTTTGAGCTGGTCCTTTGCTGGTTTAAGCTGGACCTTTGCTGGTCTTTTTGCTGGTCCTTTTGCTGGTTTATGCTGGTCCTTTTGCTGGTTTATGCTGGTCTTTTTGCTGGTTTATGCTGGTCTTTTGCTGGTCCTTTTGCTGGTTTATGCTGGTCTTTTTGCTGGTTTATGCTGGTCCTTTTGATGGTTTATGTTGATCCTTTGTTGGTTTATGCTGGTCCTTTGTTGGTTTATGATGGTCATTTGCTGGTTTATGCTGGTCCTTTTGCTGGTTTATGCTAGTCCTTTTGCTGGTTTATGCTAGTCCTTTTGCTGGTTTATGCTGGTCTTTTTGCTGGTTTATGCTGGTCCTTTTGATGGTTTATGTTGATCCTTTGTTGGTTTATGCTGGTCCTTTGTTGGTTTATGATGGTCATTTGCTGGTTTATGCTGGTCCTTTTGCTGGTTTATGCTAGTCCTTTTGCTGGTTTATGCTAGTCCTTTGCTGGTTTATGCTAGTCCTTTGCTGGTTTATGCTGGTCCTTTTGCTGGTTTATGCTGGTCCTTTTGCTGGTTTATGCTGGTCCTTTTGCTGGTTTATGCTGGTCCTTTTGCTGGTTTATGTTGATCCTTTGCTGATTTATGCTGGTCCTTTGCTGGTTCGCTACATTGGGATTTCTTATCCCAACATAGTGAACTACGTTTTTTCGCCAGGTCCATCCACGAGTTCGGTTTGGTTCAGTGGCATTGTTTATGTTCAGTGCCGCCAATATGACTTTTAAATCATGATTAATTATATTATTGTCTGCGATTAATCACATTGTTATGCACAAAACTAATAATGCATTCAAAATATATAATATTTTATGTGATAACATTTGGTTTGCAAACACTTTAAAAGAAAAAAAAAAGTATTAATATTTTGAAAATGGCTGTACTACTGTCATGCTAGTAAAAAATGTAGCTAAGTTAGAATAATGGTTCTATACTTTTTGCCAGTTACTTCCCTAAACGAATCAAATGTCATGACACATACAATTCATATGCTCATATTAACACTCAAGCATTGACCTTTATTTCACCTTGCATCATATTCAGAAGTACTGTATTAGTGTGACGGCTGTGCTCTTTGCTAGCAGTAGCACTTACTAGCAAACAGTCATATACAGTCTTTTCCGATGGGGAAACTGGCCGTACAGAAGCGTTTTTTGTGCAGTGCACTGATAAATTGTGCAGCCTTCAGAGAAGCCAGATGTTTTCTTATTCCTTTTTGTCTGTCTATTCTGTGCTCCGATCTACAAATATCTCAGTCTTTCTTTTCTGTTTGCCATGTGATGCACTAAAAATGCTGAGCTGCTATTTAAGAGTCAGGCATCTGACATCCTTTCAAGAAAGAAAACCCGAAGGAGGGGTGGGGGACGAAACCCTGCTCACTCTCAGGTTATACAAACATCACCGAAGACTCATTCTTGCAGATACGCACGCACACACACATACAGCACCTTGCTCCACATGTAGCCACATGTGAGAGGGAGGCATCCAATTCAGATCACTCGGATTTAGTCATAAAGATTGTTAATAAATCTTTGGTTCTCTTCACATAAACACACACACAGAAAACAAACTGAACAGGCTTTCATTTTTGTCAGTTGCATATACATTAATTATTTCCACTGGCTTAGCAGAAACAGCAAATGTCAGCACATGCAGATCACACCCACTATTTGTCTCCAATTTTTCACATGCCACTGTATACGCACTGACAGGTGGCTGTGTCCACATTATGCTAAAGCTAGTGAATCCTTATTTGCATATAACCTCACATTTAGCAGAAACTTTAAAAGGAGAAAAAATACATTTAAAAAGGCTTTTCTAGAAGTGCTGTAGTTCTGGTGTGTTAGTCACATCAAAAGTGAATGGGTCGCTGTCAGTTTAGAGATGAAAATGAATATCTAACCACTGATGACCTACATTTTTTGTCTAGAAATCAATAAACTGAGGCAAATTTTTGTCTGGAAATCAATAAACTGAGGCAAAGGGCATTTTGACTTTGACTCATTTGCGTGTTTTCGCTTTCATTTTGTTTAATGGGTTTCAGATTTAACCACCTTGATCTTTTCCAACAAAACCTTTGTGCATTGAAAATGGCTTCACGGTCTTTCTGAAATTTTAAAAGTGAAAATAGAGCACCTTTTTTTCAAATTCATTTACATGTTAACAGAATTTCTTAAGCCTGGTCTAGCCTGGAAGCATTAATAATGTGTTTTACACATAAATTAAGTGTTAACTGTAAGTGTTACCATAGTAATGTTAGCAATACAGTCTATTTTTAATCTGCAACACACACACATGAAGAACTTATGGTTAAGATTCATTATACAGCACAAAAACAATGAAACGGTGGAAAAAGAACTTTTTAAGCTTGAAATTAGCATTTATTTCAACAAGGATCTTTCCAAATTACAAGTCTTTCTTTTTCATTTCACAAAATATTTACAACAGAAAATCCCTCCATTTTATCCCAAGTATTCAGTTAGTTTTGAAACGTTCATTTGGTCAATGTTTCTCTTAAGTAGATAAAAAAAAAAGAAAGAAAAAAACTTAATTCCCTGTTTCAAAAGTCATTTTATAACTGCTAACAGTTATATATATTTTTTTTTACAAGTGCTCATAAACTCTTTTCCACATGCACTCAGTAACAAACAGGAAGCCAGAGGCTCCGTTGCTTGGAGCCGGAAATGGCATCAAACACAAGGAAGAACAATTACAGCATTGACAGTAAATGCAGAGGCATCAAGTGCACCATGACCCCTCTGAACACAGGCCTTTTCGTTTTCGGCTGACACGTTTGCGCTAAAGCCACTGTTGAGTCAGATATAATGAGAGGCCACGGGTAAACGAAAGAATGCAAAACCAATGTATCCTGCGTTTAACATACAGGATGTAAAGGGGAGCGTTTCTGTGGCTTTGAAGGGCGTGAGAGAGACACAGCGCCGTCTGGATGGGGACAAGATTGAAGGTTGTGGGTGGAGGCGCGTTCTCAGTTACTTTGGAAGCTTAAGGAGAGGACTGTGAACCAAAGTGAAGGGCATTTCCATTAAAAAAAAAGCTTCATTCAGTAGGGAAGGTCAAGTGAACAATGGCGGCGATGACAATGTTGTGCTGTTCCAGTTTCCGGGTTGGTTAAAAAACATTTAAGAATGGTTCAAATTAAACATGTGCTTGTGCTATTTGTGATGAATAAAAAGGCCACACTTAAACAAAATGAAAGCTAAAATATGGAAGGTTGGGAAACTATACAGAGTTTTTGCACATGGGTGTTCTAAAAAAAATGACAACCATGTGAAGTTAATAAAACTGTGTGGGCTACAATTCTCTCAAGAGTAAATTGCCTTAAGTTTCATTAAGAGCTGACTTAATGGTTTTATTGTTGACTTCCATCGTTTCCCCTGACGAGTCAACGCTAATTGCGAAAATTTGGATCTTACAAAGAAAGTGCAACATTATTGACGATTCGACAAAAGACAGCATCCTCCATCATCTCTGCATCTCTTGCAAATATTGGGTGTTATTTTAAGAAGAGCGACTTGAGTTCATGGTACATAATCACAACACCATTAGTGCCTAAATAATGTGCAAAGCTATGCTTGACTTTGTGATATTAACTTTCTTTTTCACTGCTCTCGGACTTCAGCAGTTCATCCATGTTAATTCTAAATGATTGATAAGGTCTGCATACAAAAATGCCCCACATGCATCTCTTTAAGACTTCTCTCAGCAGAAAAAGATGTCCCATTTGGTGACTGGCAGCAGTCACTGGAGCAGGGGTTAACTGGTGACGTAATGCTTGGTGGAAGACTGACCGTAGAGGCTGTAGAAGTCAGCGTGCCTGTGTGACTGAGAGGCATCAATCCAGTCACGCATGGACAGGCTCTGGAGAGACTGGGACATGGCCGGGGCCGAGGGCAGGGGGGCATGGGAGTATTCCTGCGAACTTACTGGCCAGGGGAAGGAGCTGGAGCGAGGGTAAGGAGGATGTCCGCGGTGATTGGACACAGAGGGCACCCCTGAGCAGTAACAGTTATCGACTGTGCACATCAAGATCTTCCGCGCTCCATATTGGGACAGCTGGGAAGAGCTGCCGTTTGGGTAATGGGAATGTGGGAATACCGAGGCAGAGTGCGGTAAGGTTTGGGAGCCGGAGGCTGAGCTGCTGCTTCCGACGTGTTGGGTGGAGCCACATGGCCCTAGAGCTTGCTGGGAGGACTGACCTTCGCCTGGGGCAGAGCCCTGAGTGAGACTCAGGCACGGCTGCTTGGCAGCCACAGGGCCTGATGAGGAGGAAGAGTCCATGAAGCTAGCGCCTGCTCGGGTGCTGCCGCTGCCTTCAGGGAACGCCACTGAATGCCTGCGCTTCTCGCACAGGTACGCCGGAATACTCTGGAAAAAGTTTGCAGGAGCACTGAACGGAGCTGGAAATGACAAGAAAAAAAAAAAAAACGTTTTACAGAAACGGTTAATAATTTAAAAACAAAAAGAGCAGCTGGATGCAACATCAGAAGGTTTAATATAATTAATACTTGAATATATGTATTTTTTAATGCATACCTTCCAGCATCTTGCAGAGGTTCTTCTCTCTTTTAGAGATTTCAGACAGAAAGAGTTTGGAGTTGAGGCTGCCCACTTTGTATGGTGACAATGTGCTGCCCACATACGGTTGAGACCTAGAGTCCAAGGAAATTAAACATGCTAATTAATTGTTACACTAAACACAATGACAAAATATGAATGATGACTAATGAACCTTATGATAATGGTTAATGTATGGAAACTCTGCAGTGACTCACCTGTCCATTAGTATTTTCACAGATTTTGTGTTCTAAAAAAAAAAAAAAGAAAAAAAAAAGATATTATGCATTTCAATAACAGGGTTCCTGCATATAAAATACAAAAGACAAGATAAACAACAACAAAAACAATGTAATTATGTAAAATGTTCATAAAAATGATTATGATATAGAAGGTGGCAATAGTATCTGTCATTATATACACTAAGATAAAATATGTATGGAAATTGTCTGTGTATCGGCATGAGAACTTCATTTCCATATAGCGGTAATAAAACATGACATAAATATAAACATAGACAGCAAGCAGGCTCCACCCACCAGTGTTGTGTGGGGGCTTTGCCTAACACAGTTGTTGTGTGGGTTTGGGCACACCAAATTAAGCAAAACATTTCCAGAACAGATTTTTTGCAAGTCAATTGAATAACTAAAATAAGACTACAGTGAAAACAAGAGCAATTCAAGGACAAGATGATAAGAGACGTATGTGGAACATGTATGTCTGCAGAAGAATGGAAATTACTTTTTTTTGCTTCATTAAAATAACAAAAAGGAGTTGCTTTGCAAAAAATTCCAAATGTATAGTATTTGTTGGTTTTAGTATCTCTTTTGGTTTATAGTACCTCTCTCCTGTAGAATTAGCAATTATGCTAACCAGTATTCGCCCCCCCCCTCACTGATGAATATCATAAAATCACATAGTTTAGCGTATTATTAACAAAAAGCTGAGTCTGACTTTACATCCAAATCTAATAGATGAATAAATAAATCGTTATAAATCATACTTCTTATTTCCTGAGTTTCAGAGAGGTGTATCCAGCACATGAAAAATGGATGCCTATTCTACATGGTGCCAAAAACAATCATTTTCTGGAATCTTTTCTACTATTACACTGTCATGGTCCACAATAAATCGGAGTTTACTCATAACAGCAGGGCAGAAAAATACTCTTCATCATCCTCACCATAACAAAATGCAAAGGCACTTTAAAAAACAGCTAAATGTCACCATTTATAACAAACACAGGCTATGTAGTATTGACAACAGCAATAAAAGTCAGGTCACCTTCATAAAACCGATGTCCTCGGCCTTATCGAAAACCATCTGGATGGAGCTGAGCAGTTTCTTAGCCTCCTGCTGTTTCTGGTGAAGCTGCAGGGCCTGCGCGGAGTTCTCCTGGCAGAACTTGGAATGGGCCTTATCCAGGACCTCCAGGGTCTTCCCCAGATCCTCCTCCAAGAGCTGCTGCATTTTCTGATACTGCAGCTGCACCTCCTCCTTCAGGTTCTGCACTTTGTCCTGAGGTTCCACAGACCGGCACAAAACCATTACTTACTATGCAAGTCTAGTTTGGTCTTAACAATGGGGGTTAAGCAGAGACTGCATCTGATGTGGATGATTAGGAAGAGCTAAAGGAAGTGGATTTGTTCTGGTACAAGAACTAGGCACAACCTTGATCTCAAACCTGTACGAATGTACTAATGTGATCATTGATCACAGTAATAGGAATAGTGCTAAGTGTTTATTTCCAAAGCTCACAAAGCAAAAGATGCAGTTGTTCTGTTTATAATAATGTGATTTAGTCAGTGTACAGCATGAACATTTCACACTTACTTCCATGAGACATTTGTCCGATTCTAATTTGTAGAGCTGCTCTTCTATGTCCTGAACCCGGTCTTCAATTCGATCCTGCTGTTTGATCAGCATTTGCTGAAACACAAAAAGATATTATTAGGGCAATACTGTTTTTTTAATTTGACTATATCTGGCCATATTGAGAGGATCAGAATCGGCTGATAACAGAAATGTAAACAATTACATTCAAAAACAAACAACCAAAATAATCATAAACCATTTTCCACCAGAAAAAAAATAAAATAAATTGCAACAAACTGCTCCTAGTTTTTAAAGAATATCGTCAGTGAAGACCATGCTCGAGATGAAAAAAAGAAACGTATGGAGAAAAGAAAAAAAATGCAAATGTAACTTGTGAGCAGAATATTTGTATATGTCTTTTCCAATCTGCAATGCAATTCGTATACAATTATGCAAAATGTGCAAAAATGATTTGTATATTTTGGACATAAAATGCTGGCTATGAAATTACCCAAGTCAATTTTATTCCTCACTTTAAAAATGTCATTTCCACCACAGTCATTTTCAGAATATTATGAAATTACATGACCTGGGGTGGAGTGGAAATGGCACTTTCAGAACAAAGGAAATTCCTCTATGTGCATGACACTGTATAATAATAAATTGGTGCATGAAATGAGGGTTTCATGAGAATTGAAAACTAGGAAGAATGATATTTAATCAGTTTCATTTGTATGCTTCAAAACAACAACACAGTTTCAAACAGTACCAAAGTATAATTTACTGTGTAACAAAGTCACTGACATAAAAAAAAAAAAAAACACAAAGACGTATCAGAGACACTTTTAAAAGCGTGTATTAATATTATACTGAAAAAGCAAAACAGAATCACAAAACTACTACAATGATATGTTTTTAAGAACACTTGATGATCTTTAAAATCACAATGTTGCTTAATTATATATAACCAGTAAAATGAAAAAATCTTTAATATTGCGCTCAGCCCAAAGATCATATATTAATGACAATGAGCAGAATTCAAGCTATACACAAATTATTCATAAAAGACGACAAGATCCTTTTTTAACATTACTAATGCTATAATATAAATTCAGTTTGAACCATAAGCTAAGAATTCTTGATGCTAGAAAATAATTTTCAGTCTTATTTTATTGCTGGACAATGAACAATCTAGTATTCTGGTTAACTAGCATAATCTTTTCTTTCACAAACTACATAAAGAATATGAGAATGCAGCACTGAGACAAAAAGATAAAAAGTTGATTCTGTTGCGATGGCACAAATGTAACTTTGCTAACTTCCTGTTCCTTTCTTTTCAATGAATGCAATTGTCAAGGCCCCACGGAGAAGGTCTGGTGGCTGAAGAGGAATTTCAATTATTTTCCTTTCATATTCAATGGCAAACAAAGGGAAAAACACAATCAAGAAACAACTTGCGACGCCTGACAAAGTTCAGTGGCACCTTAGGAACAAACCAAATTAGTTTTAATTAAACAAATGCCTCGTGCGAGAGGCAGACACCAAAAAGAAGGTGGGGGTACTGTCATGGCAACAAAGCTCTTTTTTTCATATCTGTATATTCAGAGGGGAATATGGGGGAGGAAAAGGAGGAGGAGAAGGAAAGACAGCATAGAGGAGAGCAAAGAGAAAGAAGGAAGGCTCATTTCACACCGTCTTTCCCCATTTTTTCTTTGTCTGCGTCCAAGGCAAAGACAAATCACGTTGACCCTGTGTGTGTGTATTTTGGAGCAAAGCTCCGTAATGAATGCAGGCTAGCTCAAAGATAAAACTGCTTCCTGTAGAATGAGGACAAACCTCAACCACATCAAGCCACTTCATGCTCAAAAGCTTACAGGCGAAAAACAGGGCTTGCATGCCAAAGTTGACTGAGGGCATGTCTAATTCAGTAGCGTGACGTCAAATTTTAATAACCTCACATGGGGGGATGAAAGCCTAAACAAAACAGGTATTCTCACAGAAGCAGGGAAATCAATTTGGGTATTTTTCTTCACACTCAAGAGTAATGCTATTATATAATTCTGATTCATCTCAGCAACAAAGAGTAAAAACAAAGGGAATCAATGTCAGTCTTCAGAATGCAGCATTACAGGACAAACGCAAAACCCAGAGAGGGATGCGCTGCAAACTAATGATCTTCAATCACACCGTCTGACAGACGCTTAGAACAGCTGACTGTACCCTCTGTGCAAAATGAACTACATCAATCACTGCCGATGATGCGCGTAACCAAACCTTTTCCTTTCAACAGATTTTGTTTGTTGAGCGCATGACAAATTGGATCCACAATCACATGGTACTACTGGGTAAACTGACTTGTTTTCATGTATCTCGTCTCTGCATCAACCGGTTTTCTTGTGGCGTAAATCCATTACCAAGATTTGGATCCAACGAATTGGATTTGGCAGTAATTCAGACTCATACAAACTACTCCTAGCATAGCAGGAGATCTATCTTGCATACATTTTACAGTGGTGGTACATCATTTAAAGCCATATGGAGCCATTTTCTCCCTATAAAGTCACTTACTGTGGTAATTTAAAGGGATAGTTCACCAAAACTAGAAATCTGGTCATCAGTTACTTACCATTACGACCTGTAAGAAAACCTTTGTCCTAAAATACGTATTAATGTGTTTTTGTCCACTCAATGAAAGTCAGTTGGGTCCAGTGTTGTTTTGGACCCTACTCACTTTCATTGTAGAGCCAAAATGGTTCTTCTTCCAGTTCTGCAGAAGAATTATATTACATAAAGATGAATAAATGATGATAATTTTAATTTTGGGTGAACATTCTCTTTAATCTGTGGTGAAATACAGTGAATTTGATGACGTCCATCACTATGGCCAACAATACGTGTTTGGTTTCTGAAACCATCTACTCCTTTACAGATCAAGTGGGTGTTTATCTACATCAACAATCAGGAACAGAAGTAAGGTCAAGAAGCAGAAAACCGCACTGAGACAGAGAATGTCTTTGAAGCTCTAGGATCTAAGACCATGGCCTAATTGTAGTGACTGATGAGATCGGGCTGCCGGCAGAAGCCTGGAGGGTGGAACCTAATACCTCATGGCAGCGGTGCTGGCTTGCCATCCAGGACAGACCTCTCTCAAGGGGGAATGGGGGTAGGGTGCTCAAAATCACTGTCATTTCAAACCA
The DNA here is from genome assembly GCF_023724105.1 of Carassius gibelio. Classification (NCBI taxonomy): domain Eukaryota; kingdom Metazoa; phylum Chordata; class Actinopteri; order Cypriniformes; family Cyprinidae; genus Carassius; species Carassius gibelio. The sequence goes on along the minus strand of NC_068382.1, from coordinate 19,778,965 downwards.
GTGTCTCTTCCGCCAAGGTCAGAGTGAATGAGGCAATAGCAACCTTGCCCTGAGCTACAGCCTCAGACAGAGCCATTTTGCCTTGTAGCAGATGAATGTGGAAGTGAATGTGAATCAAACATTCACAGTAAACTTAACATTCACAAACAAGGCCTACCTGTGAAAAACAACTCTGGAAATCCCTAAACATCCCAAACGGGCATGGTTTTGGTTTCAAATAGCTTGGTTTACAACACAACAAGGGTTTATTTTGTAGATTGATTGGTCATTGCTAGCATTTCCTGTAATGGAAATGGGATAAATGATGGCGTATGATTTCTATAATCAACAGAAATGGAAATTATGCTGACAGCATGCACATGAATCGAACTGGAGGCACACTGCTTTACCTCTTCAAAAATAAAGCTACTGTAAAGGGAAAAAAAGAATCAAACATAATCCCGTATTAATTAACTGATTTGTTTTGAGATATTTGAAGCAAATATAATATTTAGTTTAAAACCCCATTCTGGCTGTGAATTTTATTTGGTTTTAGGTTTATAAAAAGGCTCTAAAAGCATCTTCAATAGCATTGTACAATGCTGATTATTTAAAGCAAGAAAATACAGGTTGTTTTGATGCAGCAAGCCTAGAAAATGCAAGGGGTTGTTAAGGGTAAATTAAATCCAAATCTGGCCTTTTCCCTCATCTGTGCCACAGAAAATAAGACTCATCATTAAATTCTCCAGTCACAGTCCTCCCCCTCCTCAAAATGCCACGCAAGGATGCACCTGGGCTGGGAAGATAAGCCCAAAGGAGAGCTTCGGTATTGTTTGCAGCTCTACCCAATTGTTTATCATTCAAATGGAAGAAAAAAAGGGGGGAATGGGACAGAATACCACCTCGATAAACCTCGTCATCGTCTCCACCAAATCCAGAAGTGAACCACAACCTTTAGCTGAAGGTAAAACAACAATGTTGAACATAGCATGGGAAGGAACACAAGAAGTGGAGGCCACTTACTCTGATATCGTTACGTCTGACTTCTATATCGCACACCGCGTGGCCATGGTTGGTAGCACATCTGGAAAAGCAGCAGTATTGGCATACAGCCACATGCTCGGTTTCACAATGATATAGTCTGTACTCATCGTGCTGTGGACAGCTCCAGGCCCGCACGTCCTCGGCGTCCACCAGTAAGTGTCCAGCATTGGAAGAGGGTTGTTGGAGATGGGTCTGTACATGGGAATGGCAGCAGGGCGCATTGCACCGGAGGCAAACCTTCTGGGCTTGAAGCGGAGGGCCGCGCCGGCACAGAATGCAGTGCAGGACCGCAGGAGTCTTCTCAACGTTTAACGCATTAAACTTCTCCACAATGTTGGACAGTTTGTGGTTCTTCTCCAGAGCTGGTTTTTGGCTGTAGGCATGGTTGCATTCGGGACAGCGAACCATTCCTGTGTCTTTAGACCAGGCCTCATTGATACACATGCGGCAGAAGTTGTGTTTGCAAGGGAGCTGAACCGGCTCCGAGAAGACGTTTAAACAGATAGGACATATGAGCTCCTCTTCCAGACAGTTCTTCCAGTTCTCAGCCATCTTTAATGCTGACAAGTCAATGTAAAAACTGTATAAAATAGGTGCTCCTCTGTTGATGCAGTAATGGGTGGAGTGGGAACCACAAGGACGTTGTTTTATCCCACAAACCTCAACTTCGTGCCAATGAGGGTGTGAATACTCCAGAAAAGTATACTTTGAGCACACTTTAGCTCAAGGCAACATCATTACCACCCACTTCGTTCGTGTCAACTGTAGGCGTCGCGAAAATTTTGTGTTGCCACACCACTAAAGTGGACTTTTCTGTCTTGTGACTTTGAATGCCAACACACTAGTTCATATTCTACACGTATGGCCGATTCCTGCGCCCACTAGTTATGTATCTAAGAATAATCCAGTCTGCTGACAGCTATTCGTTTACTAGGTAACGTTAAACAGGCCGTTTTTTCGGGAACAGCCTCGAACAAGAGACTGATAAAAACTGTTGAAAGTCAATTAGTATTCTCACGTCCAGCCTTTTGTTGTTTCCGTCCACTGCTATTGTGACATTGCCTCACAATGACACAAATTTTATTTCCAAAAAGGATTATAATGGTTCTGCTAGCTCTCCATACAGACGTGCGATACACTTTATATTAATATAACGTAACTTGCTCGAATCGCACATCCCCCGTAGCGTCTTACAAATCTGAATTTCATAGAAAACAACGATCTTAACCAGACCAATCGGTTAATTCTTACAAATATATGTAGACTACGCGCATACTAGACTTCCCCTTATTATAACAAAGGAACATAGAGAGAACATACACTGGTATGTATCCGAGTCTAGAGAAAACTGGACTGCCGAGTGCCTTCACTTTGATCTCTTCGGGCGAGAAAAGACGATACGTTACACCTTTATTAAAAAATAATTTTTTTTTTTTAAAGCGAAACTGAGTGTTTCTCGCTATTGGAGTCTGTCATCTGCCATCTTGCGTCCCTATTTAAAAATGAATAATAAAACGTCTCTGTTTGTCCCCCATCAAGCCTCTCTCTCGCTTTAGTCCTTAAAAGAAATCAAAAGTGGATTACAGGCGTGCGTTTCTTCGCTGCTTCCGATTCCTATCGCGGCCGATTCCTGAGAGCGTGCATCCATGGGGCGATCTTCAGAACGGGCCGATCTCACCATGGTATAATTTATGTTTTTTTCCCCCCTCTTCTCTCGTTCAGGCTTTGATCAGGGTTGGAATGCAGGGACAGAGAAGAGAGTTTCAATACACACAGAGCTTCACTCGCTCCTCCCCTTCCAACGACCACTCCGCCAATCACGTGACTCATCACCGCTTTGACATGCCAAAAGGAGGGGCTTCGAGCAACGAGGCGGGGCTTTGTTTAAAAGGGCATAGCCATTGGGAAATAACGCGAATATTAGAGGGGATTTTGAATCATCCCAGTGACTCGAAACTTTTGAATCTTTGCACTAAAATCACAACCAGAAAGAGCTTTGCTGCCAAGTATGTTAGCACACACAAAGAAATTTGTTCTGTTAACAGAAGCTTTCAGGACACAGAGACAACAACAACAGCAACACACAGATAATATAAGAAATAAAGATATGTGAATAAAACAAAAATAGTAATAATTTACGTTTTCAGTCTCATTTTCGATTTGGGTTATTTTGTTTTTGGGATATTAAGGATTCATTTTTTTTTTTTCAGATTTAATTTTTATTGTTAGCAGTGAACTTTTCAGCAAGTTATGCATCCAGATGTGAGTGTCATTAATATGAGTGGCAAAGGGGAGACTTCAGTGACTAAACGAGAATGATTCATTCAAAAGATTTGTTCAATTACAATGATTCATTAACGAACAAATCATGACCGTCTCTGTTCTGAGTGATGTAAAAATTGTTGTATAAATACACAAATAGGCAGCCACTCTAATTAATGAGACTAATTAATCAGAAAAATATGCTATTTTGTGAATCTGAGTTTGTTAACTGGCTGATTTCATTTCAATTTTAAACCCATACCCAGCTCGATATTACCATTACATCACCTTACGTCACTTGTTGTTGCCCCTTTAAGAGGAGCTTCGTCATCACCAAAAACATGATCAGTTCAGGGAACGGGTGAGAGGGGGATTACAGGGATTTCTCACTCGAGCTGTAATGATGAACTTGTTAAATTCGCTGACATAATCCAGTCCTTCCCACATAGGAAACTACTCATATATCCGACAGGTGACGTAGACAGTAAAGGAAAAAATAAATCACATTCATAATCTCTTAATAGTGTTTTGGAGGTGAAGTTGTTTTGGAGATGACACACACGTGATCAGCAATCCCAATTTGCCATCTCACAATCTTCTAGACAAAAGGACAGAATTCTGAAAGCTCTCGAGTCCTTTTATGCTGTCCTCATGGGAACCAATTATAAAAGTAATTTGAAACCTGCACCTAACTAGTCATGTGGTGCCTCATTTTTTTGGATCATTCTGGTATTTATATTAATACATATTTATATGACATACACCGAGATCAATGCTACAGTGCCAAAATGCACGTACTGAGTAAAACCTATGATGACCAGCAAATTCTTAATTATTCTCTCTTGTATTGTGAAATGTGTTAAATGGCTTTTAGCAGGTCCACAACTTTTTAATATAAACAATGGATGAATGCACTGGTTTGGTTTGGCCTATACAAATGATTATATTTTAGAGTTTAAAATGGGTTCATGCTAAAACAGTAACTACAATTTTGTCTCCAAGTGTTTAACAAAGACAAGAACATCACACTGAGGCATTACTATTAGAAAACAACATATATTTGCAAGCAAAAATAATCATACAATGAGCAAAAGCACTAAAATAACTCATACATCATAAGCCATAGCTCAGTAAGTGGCCTCAGTCACATTTGTGTCTAAAAATGTTTTCTAAAATGACTCAAATGTTTACTACAATAAATAATCAGGAAATATGAATAAAGGATAGGATGTGGTCATTGTGCCACAACCAGTAGTTGACAAAATAAATATTTTGACCATCTAAAATATTAAGACTTTTCTTCATTTTTAAAAAACATTTTCAACGATTTGCAATATCACAAATGTGTCAAAAATTGTATTTGTACTAAAAGTTAAGAATATACATTTGGTAATAAAAATTAACTTGGAAAACCCTTATACAAAATATTTCTGTAGCTTTGAGAATTCAACTTGTATTTTAACGTCAGACTGGCCAAGGATTTAATTACCGTCTTGACAGCTCTGCCTCTAAAACACAAAAATAAAGTCAAATTGGACATTTGGTACAAAAATAAGTTGGTTATACATGCTAGTACAACACACAACCTGCATTTACTTTCATGTAAACTATAATAACATACATACTTTTTCAGTAATAATAATCACTGATAGCAATGAGTAACTGAATTAATTTCAAAAAGTTATATAAAACAGATGTTACTTGCCACTAAACAACTTCATCTGGACAGATTACAAAGACAATGTATAAGTCCTAAGTTTGACCATATAGAATAAAAAAAAACCACAGATCCCTGGAACGCTGCTGAACCTACTGTAAACATGCCCTTTCTCAGAACACAGTGTATTTTTTCACATAAACTGGAAACATACAGGCAAGGGAGATGTGATTTGATTTGCCTTGATTATCAACCCATTTAACTATACACTGAAACTTCAAAACAGGAGGTTTGGGGGCAGTATTTTTCAATAAGGTCCCAAACCACTAGACTGGTTAAACCGTCTATTCATTTTTGGTCACATACTCAATATAATAGTAAAAACAAAACATAAGGCAGGTTTCAATAAGATGGGACCATACATTCTCTCTTTAGTGTCTCTTGCAGTATTTGGCATTACCATTCTCCATTCAGGGTCTGTTGGCAGCACGCCTGGTCTTGGGGAGTGTCCTCCACTCCTCTTTCTTTCCTCTTCCCATGCTTACAAGAACATTAGATAGCCTTGACATCAATGAGGTGGCTGTGTTGGGCACCCTGCCTTAGGTTCTTGATGTTTTGTAGCCTTCGTCCATGCAGAGTGAAGCGAGACCACGTCAGCAGCTGCAGAAGGGCACAGGAAATGGGCACAAACACCAGCAGATAAAAACAACCCTGACGCAGTGGCACAGGGACCACAGGAGCTGCAATTGGTGCTTCAGCCATCGAGTTTCTCTCGAAGATGTCATATCCTGAAAAACGATAGGGGGTGATGAGACACAAATACACTTTTTATTAGTCAAAGAATCCTGAAACAAATGTTATCATGGTTTCCACAAAATAACGCTGCACAACTGTTTTGAACATTGATAGTAATGAGAAATGTTTATTGAGCACCAAATTAAAATGATATTCATAGGATCATGTGACACTGAAGACTGGAATAATAACTACGGAAAATTTTGCTTTGCCATCACAGCAATAAAAAAAAATTATTATTATGTTTTCAAATAGAAAATCTATTTTAAACTGCAAAAATATAACTTGTTTTTACCATATTTAATCCAATAAATGAAGCCTTGGTGAGCACGAGACTTCTTTTAAAAAAAAGGGTATTTAAACTTAAAAATGTAAAAAAAAACTGCTCTGTGTGAATTTTATTTTTGAATAATGTCCTTATACAGTTCTCTAAAATAAATGCAATTTGCTTGACTATTTGTAACATTTTGTTATTTAACAGATTCAATTTCACATATTTTTAAATGCAACTTAAGTTTGGAAGTACATTTTTGTGGCCACTAAAACATTTTTAAATATATAAGAATATAAAATAAATTAAAGCTAAAAATCACACACACACACACATGCATATAAAATGTATATAATACATGTAAATATATTAATAATATATTGTAATATATTGTGTCCAACAAAAAGTACGAAGCAGTTTTTAGATGGATTCTTTGTTGTTGGCTCTTGTATGAAACATTTGCTTCATTTTCCCTCATTTGTAAATCACTTTAGATAAAAGCATCTGATGTTTTTATCTAAAGTGATTCTAAATAATGAATAATGAAATCTAAATCTAATCTAAATAATGAAATGTAATTACTGAATGTGAAGGTTAGATGTAATGCATGTTCTTTCACTGCACACGCACCTGTGTAGAGACACAGCAGCCAGGTACCAATGAGAGGGGCAAAGGTCTGGCCAGGCTTGGTTACCAAGGCAACCATACCAAAGAGCAGCGCAGAAGCTGCTTGTTGTCGGCGGTTCATCACAAAGTCTTCATCCACTAGGTCTGTGATCACCAGGTTCAGAAGTTTACAAGTGCCCTCGGTGAAGACGCGATTACTATGGAGAGATTCAAACAAAAACAGACAAAAGACAATGCTGAAGAAAGACTTTCTAAAGCTGTTCTCAAGTGTGCATCTTTTTATTCATTTATTAGTGTTAACTTAATAAATGGCGAAAATGTGGGGTTTTCTTGTCAAAGTTATAGACTAGCACATTAATTAAATTCAAGTTTATTTGTATAGCTCTTTTTACGATACAAATCATTACAAAGCAACTTTACAGAAAATTATGTTTGTACAATATTTAGTAGTAGCTTTTAAGTGATGACTGTCAGTTAATGTGCATATGGCAGGATTTGTCTGAAAAATTAATACCAGTCGTAGTCAGCCGGACGAACAGCAATTATTAAAACAATAATGAAACGATTTTAGTTCCAACGAACTGTAAGCAACGAATCATTTTAATGCATGTTGCTTTTTAACGCATATTTGTTAATTTTACAAAACCTGTGACTTTTCAATATGATTTCAATATGATTTGATAACATATTTAATACATAAGGATTTGGTACATAAGGAGTTTCTTCAATAAAAAAAAAAATTATAATTTTTCATTAACCAATATTCAAGAAAATTACTTAATTCATAATTCTTCCTGTTTTGCAATTTCATATAGTTTACTTTATGTCAGCTTTCTCTCAGCATGTGTCCTTAGCATGGATATAAGTTGTCTGTTTCAAGTCCTGAATCAACATGGATTTGCTAGCAAACAAAAGCACACCTGCTCCTTTTAAACAAAACTAATAACCACAAAATTCAGAATGTTTTGAATTTCATATCACATATGAGGCAGAACACCTGCAGTCTGAAAGCACAAGGTCTCGTGGAACGTTCATTTCTCACCTAGCAATAAAGATGCAGAGCAGGAACACGTGGTCCGCCCCGGCTAAGAGCATGGCCACGCTGAGGCCCAGCTTCAAGAGGAAGAGCCCGCGGACAACCTGGTAGACACCCAGTCTTTGGCACAGAGTCAAAAAGTAGAGATTGTTCAGATGAGGTGCAATGTAAGAAATGCCTGTGTCATAGGACAATAGAAAAAAAAAAAGTTATCATGGTTTTCACGAAAATATTAAGCAGCACAATGGTTTTCAGGGTGGATAATAATAATGACTTTGGCCATGTGAATGATTTATTTTTGTCTTACCCAGCAGAAAGGAGCCTGTGGAGGCAGAGATACGGTCTGACAGAAGGTGCTCCAAAAACAGAGGAAAGAAATTGCTGTTGAAATGGCAGTGGAATACCTGCAGATGGTGGGTTATAGGAAAAACATATAATTGGGTCCCTAATTGGATGAAAAAGACATTGTCTTTTGTGCATGTTCTCTCATTTTTACCTGTACAAGGTTCATAGAAACAAACCACATAAAGTTCTTGTGGCGGGATAGCTGCTTTAGATATTCCCCAAGAGTGACTGGCGTCTCAGGTGAGGTTAAAGGAGCCTGACCGACACTCAGTCTATTAGGATGTCAAGGAGGATGTGCAATCCAATGGAAGGCAACGAAAGAAAAAGAAAAAAAAAGGTGAGGGGAAACTTACACAGCAAGTCACCGTAACACAAATGGCTTATTGTAATAATATGAAGTTTCTTTCAATTTTAGCATTTTAAAATGTTAGTAAGTTTGTAGTCCGGCAACTCTGGAAAAGTGCAAAACAGCTAAATAGATAACTGAATGATAGAAATCAAATTAAAAAACAGAGTTTCAAACTTGAGCAATACTGGGTGTATGGAATAAATAATACAGAACACAGCTTTCATGTTCTTTTTTTCTGCTGTATGCATCTGAAATTTATCATAAATGTAAACCTGAAATTAAACAGATTACTGTTTGAAAGCTGCAATATTTGGTGACCTGCTAAACCAAATATCTTATTTTGTCTTCATGAAAAAATTACATTGAAGCCATTTTAATGCTTGATAAGAAAACGAACTATTAAAATAACAGCTTTTAGTAAAAATAAAAAGTACTCATTTGCTCAACTGCATATTGTTGTCTTTCTTTTGTAAAACACAAAATGAGAGGCAGAATGCTTGAGCTGCACTTTTCCATACAATGAAAGTGGATAGTGATTTAAAAATGCATCTTAAATATAAAATACAATATATCTAAACTAAAGATATACTTTAACTAAACTAAATTTATGTAGTTAACTAAAACCATAACATCTGAAGTAATATATAAAAATGTACATTTATTATATTTCAGCTATTTGCCAATGTACCATTTTTGAGTTTCATTTATTTTGACTAAAATAAGAAACTACATAAAAAAACTCAACAAAAAAACTAAAACTAACTAAAATTAAGATATGCATATAATCATGCACTTTTCTTTGCACAGAAAACAATTTAATAGCTCCTTTTACCTTTTATAGTAGAAAATAAGATTTATTAATAATATAATAATATAGTTGAAAAGATATGTGGTTGAGTAAATTATACCAAAATGCTAAATTTTTTGGGGTGAAATACTGTCTTGAAGAAGCTGTGCTGGTAACACAAATACTGCATGTTCACATCCAGCACTATCACTCCTCCCATGAGTGCGGCAGTTAACCCCAGGTTGCTCCACGGGGACCGGCTCTGCAATTAGTGTGGTGTAAATTGCTTCAGATGAAAAGTAACTGCTAAACGACAAAGAACATTTAGCACTGCAAAACAATAACGCTCTTACTCAGTGAGTGCTTGGCTCTCGTGCTTGCGCACCTGGACTTCGTTCTGAAACCGGTGCTGCAGGAGACGTGAAACCACAAAAAAGCCCAGCATTGAGAGAGAGGCTAGAGTTATGCAGAAGAGTCTGAAGTAGTAGAAGTTTTCCTTGTTCCAGAAGGAGTAAGAGAGGAAGACGGACAGCGAGCCCATTGCACTGAACAAGGAACTGTGGAAGTTGAGGCGTGTGCGGTCATGTGCAGACACGGCCAGGTCAGCCAGGAGGGCGTTGTAGTTGAGGTCGACCACCGTGAGGAAGCCATCGTAAAGACACAGGCAGATGAGGAACTGCAGTCCAGGCCAGGTCCAAGCCACCCAGAAGGCCAGGAACGAGAGGGCAAAGAGAGGCCCGCTGCGGGACAGTGCCTGCAGACGCTTCAGGACCACCTCAGGGGACGTGATCTGGGACCCAGACCTGAGCAATCAAACAAAGACATTTTAATGAGACTCATCTTACCAAAATATGGATTTCCAATTTGAAGAGAGGGAATAATCTCACTGAGGAGAGCTCAGGAATGAGCGGTCACTCAGCCAGCCAAAAAGAGGGTCGTTCAGGCTATTCCATATCAGAAACACAGTCTGCAAAAAAGAAACAATATAATGAACAGAAAAGAAAAAAATGTATCACTTAAGAAAGGTTCATTAGTTTACATGAACAATATTTCTACAGCATTTATTAATCTTAATGTTAATTTCAAAATGTATTAATGCATTATTAAAATTAAAAGTTGTGCTAGTTAACATTAGTTAATACACTGTGAATTAACATGAACTAACAATGACTGTATTTTCATTAACTAACATAAAGATTGATAATACTATGATAAATGTACTGTAATTAACATTAACTGATGGAACCTTATTGTAAAGTGGGACCCACTTTATATTAAGTGGCCTTAACTACTATGTAGTTAAATTTTAATTAATTTGGTACAATGCACTTATTGTGTACATACATGTTTTTACATTGTACTTATATTTGAAAAATATCTGCACATAATTACATCTGTAATTAATTTCTGTAATTACATGTATAATTACACGTTGACCCATCCCTTACACCTTAACACACCCTTAAACTTACCACCAAATCTGTCCCTAACCTTACCTGTTTCCCACCTCAATAGCAGCAAAAAAAAAAAAAAAAAGTTGCTATACAATATGAACACAATAAGTACATTGTATTTATTTTTTGATGTAAGTACATAGTAGTTAAGGCCACTTAATATAAAGTGGGACCGTAAAATGCTACTGAAAAAATATGTTAAAACTTCAGACTAATGAAAAGTTATTTATTTTGGTCAAGTAGGCCTACAATTAATAAGTGTTTCAAATAATTAGAATAAACTATATACAATTCAAACATTTGGGGTCTGTAAGGTGTTTTTTTTAGTTTTTTTTTTGTGTGTGTTTTTGAAAAAGGTCTCATATTCACACCAAGGCTGCATTTATTTGATCAAGAATACAGTTTAGAAAAATAAATAAATAAAAAGAAATAATATTGGGAACAATTATTACAATTTGAAATATCTGCTTTCTATTTTAATATATTTTAAAATTTAATTTAATCCTTTAATAGCAAAGCTGAATTTTCGGCATTATTACTCCAGTCTTTAGACTTCATACAAATATTAATATTAATAATAATAATAATAATAATTTAATAATAAAATTTAATAATAATTTAGAATCTTAAGTAATGGAAGTTACCATTGAGTAAACCTACCTCTCCCACCCAAAATGAGATCTTGTCAATCTTGTAAACAGACACAAAGGTCTCGACATAATACAGTAAGAAGACATTGTGGAGAATGGAGATGAATAGAGCCAGGGAGCCATAAAGCACAGCCGTTGAGAAGCCCTGGCAGAGGCCCCATACCCTCCTTCCCATCCTTTGCTACTTCTCTCCGCTCTTCCTGCCCACGCAGCGCTCTACACGTCCCACAGGTTGAGCAGAGGAACCTCATCACTTCATCCACCCCTGCAAACAAACACAAACCAACCAGTTCAAACCCATGCAGTCTATTACTGTCTAAAATATGAGTCTGGGTAATGTCTGTCGGCTGTTTTTAGACTGGAAATCACCCTAACTCAAATTAGATTCAGAGAGTGTAACTGGACAGCAGCCAAGCCGATGAGAAAACTGAGCATCTGGATTACATTTTCAAGCAGCTTTTACTTTGTTTTAATGATTCAGCACTTCGCTTGATATGAATCTGGAAAAACAGGCTAAAGCCCGACAAGACAGAAACCTCCTCCTGACTAAAATAACAACAATGTGGGGAGAAACATCAGCAAAGATGTTTTATCACACAGCTTTTACAGGGTTATTAGTCAAGAAAATTGTGGTTATTTAGTATGAAATTATAAAACATATTTAATTTGTTTCAAAACTAGTCCATTCTAAAATCAGAAATGGAAAATCAGAAAATATAACACACACACACACACACATACATATACATATATATATATCTGAAAAATGGCTTCGGGTATTTTTCCATGCAGAGTTTTATGGGTAATTTGGGAAGGCAGCAGCCTATTTTCCATATTCATAATAACAAAAACAGCTTGGCCTTCCTCACAGGGCGTTCTGGTCACGCCTCCATATTGTGCCTATATGCAGGAAGTCACCATAAACCCCACTGAGAAGTGTAATTGCAGATTACACATTAGATTTTAATGAGCTGGATCATCTCGTACCAGCTTCAAAGATGACAATAACAAACACTGTTGTTCCCTGAAGTCTGAAGAGGGATGTAACCTGAGCAGAAGTGTATTCTGAGGCCTGCGATTGCTATCAAATATTGAATGGTTTCCAATAGTAGGGTAGCGCAGACTTGTGCCAATTCTTCACGCACAGTGAATCTTTTGGACATCCGTGACAACCTTTCGCAAACATCACCATCCTCAACCCGGCAGACGTGGCATACAGCAAATTAAAATGTTTCCCGGGTAGCACACCTGATTTTTACATGCTCTGCAAGCTCACACAAGTCCTGGGATTCTTTGAAAACATTCATCCTTATAGTTAAAACAACTTTAAAATAACCTTGCCCCCCAGCTCTTTGAGAGAACAATGAAATGCGCAGTTACTCTAAACGTATGAGTGAACTTGTTACTCCCGATCTGATATCCATCTGTTCTAAGGAGTGGAGCAAAACATACTTCACTGGATCGCGTTGCAGCAGTGATTCTCATCTCATCTCATTTCTAAAGGTGATACGATTCAGCAATCTCTGATCCAGCAAGAGCTCAAGTGCCATGGAGCAAAAGACCGATGTTCTGGCAGCGCTGCTGTGTTACAATGACAGGTTGTCCACCTGTGTCTGTTCTCCAGAGAAACAGGATGCGTGGGAACTGTTCTCACATAGACGGAAGACTTTTATTTGACCAAAACGTCAAACAATCACACCCTTTTTACACAACTGCTTTATCACCTATAACATAAATCTGCTAGCTAAACAGCTTTCACAAAACTCTCTTAGTCTGTATTGTTTTCAGAAGAAAGATGTTCATTTCTGTAGCCAAGTTAGAATTACCATTAGGTCCAAGTAGGACATTTATATACATTTACATTACATTTAATTTATACACACATTGGTATAATATATAAATATAAATAAAACTTAATATTTCCATTAATAAAAAATACATGTCACACATAGCCTATTACTTGTCATAACATTTAATGAAGTAAAATTCGGCATTTTCTAATTTCAGAACACTTATATTAATTCAACAGCATAATCATTCATTTAAAACTACATTAATAATTTTACAATTATGTAATATTTCCATATATCAAAAATGTCACAAATTTGTATTATTTATCATAAGCTATAAATGAGTAGAATTAAGCCTTTTACTTGTTTCGTAACATCTCTTTTAAGTTGTTCACCAAAATGTGTTTTATTATTTTACGTTAACGATAATTATAAAATTAATGTAGTATATATGCATCTCACGTACCGTCTTCTCCTAATAAATAATTACCTCTGAAGCTCTGTTAAAAGAACCATTGATCACACTGACAGTCAGACTCTTCTGACACCTGTAAGTAAATATTAAATATATCCATAAATATATTCTGTAGTTGCCGATTCAAAACACTTAAAACACAGAGCTGTTAAAAGAGGAACTGGAAACGCTGCAACGACTGCTGATTATCCTTATGACATTTAATGTTTCTTAAGCACCATTAGCGAATGTTTTCGTCTTGAATGATAAATGGTTACATTGTCACTAGCAAACTGATACAATATTTCTATTTCACTAGTAGATCTGTGCTAGCCGCTGGCGACTTTACTCATAGTATTTGAATTTGACCCGAGAATCACACAACACATATTTGATCAAACTATGAGCTGCGAAGTGACACTTTAAACCTAAAATAACCCTTTAAACTGCCCTGAGTTTAGCTCGCTGGCAGGCTATCCGCTTTTATATCAAGCAATGCGACTAACTTACAGCCCGCAGACGCACACACTTTAACCAGCTGATCTGATCAGAACCCGTGCGATCAGTCGAGTCCGGGATTTTAGATCTTTAGGCTGTTAGACACTTACCATAAGGAGCTGATGTTAAAGCTGCAATCACCTGATGATCAAAACAGACGCTGAAAACGTTCCTAGGTTTCACCGTTCTATCGAAACACGTCATGTGTTGGATGAGGAAGCCCGTGACGTCATGAGTCCTCCTCATCACTCCAGCTGTCATTTGTACACGTCATTTACGTACGCACAGACACACACTCGACTGGTAACCTGAGAATAATGCATACTAAAGTACGTTGTTGTGGCCATTTAAATTGCGTATTATTTTGACTAGCAGTAAAATTTGTAACATGATTAAGGAGGATTCGCATGAATGCATTATTCCGAAGCAAGCTGATAATGGGCACGCTTTCTTATTGTATGGACATGTGAGAAATTAAAGTTTAGGCCATACTGAGGCCCATTTCAGCCAAACCAAATTATATTTAAATTATATTGTATATTGATAAATAATCGTCCCCATGTACAGTATTAATTACAATCAAACAGTACGAATTTAACATAGTCTAACATTGTTTAACATAGTTTGTATTTTCATGTAGCCTAAATACAGAATAAGTACACATACTTTACATCATATATATATATATATATATATATATATATATATATATATATATATATATATATATATATATATATATATATAGCAATAATAAGAAAATATTATTTCGGAGGACAGAAAAAAATAATTAAGAGAAAAAAACTGTAAGAAAAACAAGCAATGACTTGTTATGTTACTGAAATAAAGCTCTTTACTTCCTGCCTCTGTGACAAATAGCCCCGGTGTGCCCTACATGCATTTTTTATACTAACCTCTAGGTGGCAACCAATACAAATGAAGCGACTGAAACCGTGTCACAACGGTCGCATATTTATGGCTCCCTCCCCGACGAATGCACAAGTCCGTTGCATTCTCAAACAATTATTTATATTTATACATTATAATTTTTCATTCTAAAATGCTGTAAACCAATGTTTTAGAGAAGTGACATTGGGACAGACAGTCGATGAGGCGTGGTCTCTCATGAATATTACCCAGAGAGGCGTGGCTTGGCTTCACCTGAGACTGCTCTGAGGAGCGTGCAGCGTGCAGCGCAGTACACTGTCAGATCTCTGAAGCTGAGACATCAATAGCTGCGTAACGGGATCATATGGACACACAGGGTGACTGATGCTTTTTTCTGAAACAGTCAGGTAATGTAACTACAGAGTTTATGATATATCTTTGACATTTTGCATGTGTTTTTTTTTATTACATCTGTGCAGTTAAGCTAATAGTAAGTATCTTTGCGCATAATCTGTTGTAATATAAACGGAGCCTGCTGGGATCTCTACACCCAGGTGAAGGTGACTGGGAATGAGTGCCAGAAGTGTCCTTTAAAAATACCGCAGTGGTGTGCAATTTTATGTCGACCACACGTAGGCACAAACTAAAACACTTTGTATTATCTATCTATCTATCTATCTATCTATCTATCTATCTATCTATCTATCTATCTATCTATCTATCATAAATCTGTTGCTGAGATCTGATTTGTATGAAGTATGAAGTGAACGGTTCTGAGTGATTAATCAGCGGTATCAGAGATGCCATAATGTTAGAGCTTCTTTTTTTCTGGAAGTTGTCTGCCTACTGTACAGTTACTGTAGGGGAACTGGTTATAATGTATGATGGAATTGATGCATGAACTATTTTGACCATGCATAATTATAAGCAGCATTTCAGGATGCAGTAATCAGTATATTGGAAATTAGACTTGAAAGTTCTCATTACTTCAAAACCTTTCACTGACTCTTTCAGCGCAGCTAGATTAAGTGCAGATGGAGAATTAGTGAGATATGTCATAAAATCACACATTTGGGTGATTGGAGGTACTTGTTCACCATCTGTGGAAATGTCAGGCTGGAAATATAGTATTTATATTGTTCAACTGACAGATGGCTATATCGGAAAGTATTCCTTATTTTATGACTCTCTATGCTTAATGCTTCTGTATGTACTAAGTACAGTATATAGTGTATTACATGCAGGCTGGCAAATGTACTTTTGTAGTGTGATGTGATTAGGTTGTCGTGTCTCTTGTCCATACTACCCTGAACAGTGTGATTATTGTAACAGGAGAAGTGTTAATGCTTATATGTTTATGGTACATTATATGTCTGAATATTATTTGAATATAATTTTGTATTCTATTTTCTTTTGACTTTTTATGCAGTTGTGTGTGTGTGTGTGTGTGTGTGTGTGTATGTATGTATATATATATATATATATATATATATATATATATATATATATATATATATATATATATATATATATATATATATATATATATATATATATATATATATATATATATATATATATATATATATATAAAGCACTCTAACAATAGTTTCCTCTTTCTATTCTATTCTATTCTATTATTTAAAAGCCCTTGCTACATATACTGTGTTAAGCTAACTGAGACTTGTTATAGCACTTATATATTATTGCTCTTTTTGTTGTTTTTGATTGCTTCCACTGTCCTCATTTGTAAGTCGCTTTGGATAAAAGCGTCTGCTAAATGAAAAAATTTAAATGTAATGCAATGTAAATGAATATATGGAGCCATAAGCATTAAGCAGAAGTTTTCCAGTTAGAAATTGGAGCAAAGAAAAGCCAGTTATATTTACTTCAATATAGTATATAATGGCTGCATCTATTTTATCTATATCCACTGCATCTATATCTATTTCGCCCTCACAAAATGGTGTTTCTAGACAGCAAACACATTTAAGCGATACCTCATAATATACAAAGAATTTCTGTGACGCTAAGTGTTTTGAAATAAAGTTTACTCACTATAAAGTGAATCAAAAGCTACAAAATCTGCTTTTGAGGCAGTTCTCCAGAGCTAAAAATTGTGCATCCTCCACAATTGTGCATCATGCCAGAAAAAGATGAAAATTGGCTGAAAATGTACTCACCCTCGGACCATCCAAGATGTAGATGAGTTTGTTTCTTTGTCAGAATAGATTTGGGAAAATTCAGCATTACGTCACTTGCTCAACAATGGATCCTCCACTCTCAGAATAAAGATACAAAAGCTGTCACTGGGGCAGTACCTTTTCAAAAGGTACATTTTAGGTACTAATATGTAAACTTTAGGTATTAATATGTACCTTTAAGATACCAATATGGACCCTTCAGGTACTAAGTTGAGCTTTTTGAAAAGGTACCACCCCAGTGACAAGTTTTGTACCTTTTTTCTGCCAGTGTACAGTGAATGGGTGCCGTCAGAATGAGAGTTCAAACAGCTGATAAAAACAGGATGAGTGGATTTTAAGTCATTTTTCAATGTTTGGGCGAACAATTAATTTAAAATGACTGACTGGACTTCAGCGTGACCAAGTTAAATGGGTTTGTTGCTTTGAAGAAACTTAATGGAATTGATGCATTTGGTGCACTTTTATCCAACTTTGTAAGTATTATATCAGTTTTTGTGTTTCCATTTACGCGCAATGTGATTTGATAATAGCATTTGATACAGTCGACATGCATTGCACTTTGAGATGTTTAGTGAATGCATTTGTGTATGACATGTTTTCTCATCAAGCCATCTGCTCTCGATATGTGTCTCGGGAAGGCAGAGACTTACTCATTTTTTCTTGCCAATGCAGCGGGAACCTTTGACAGATCAAGGATGAGTTAGCAGCCCATGACTGCACTGCTGGAAGTGGGAGCTTGTTCTAGTGAATCAGCATCCATTACACAACAACATTATCTTCAGCGAAGTACTGCTGGAGGAACCTGCCTGGATCTTAGCAGAACCTCAGTACATGCTGTTGACCATGCGGCAGACCAAACAGCCCATCTTCATGCTGACGGTGTTTGGATACCTAATACCTGTCATTTGGGGTTTTCCGTTTGGACCGGTTCTTGATATGGATGTCACCCCCAGGACAACTGTAAATGTCAGCGGTAAGGCACTTTACATGTAATTCAGTGTTGTGTGCTAGTCAGAATGCATTTTGAAGTTTGAGTCGAGGTAACAAAGAGGTTGCAGAATTCAAGGAAGTGCAAGAATTAAAATTTGATGCAAGGAAGTAGAATTAAAATGAGTTGAAATGCAAAGAAATTCATGTGAGTGAATGTTGAAGGTTCGTCTTGATTGAATTAACGCTTTTGAAAGACTTAAATTCAATTTTTAAACTTCTTATTAAGTTTAAGATTCTTATTAAGTTTGATTTTATTATTAAATAAGATTTACTTTGGCGTTTACTTAGTTTCCATAGTCAATACAATTATCAGGTGTGTCTTGCATCTTTCATGGGCTGTGCTGATTGTGTTTGACACTGCTTTGCCTGAAGTGCTGGAGGCTGTGGCAGTTCTCTAGATATTATTAAAGAGCCCTTCTCACTTGTCCTGGCCCAGTCCATGAGATTCACACAGCAGATGCCATGAGAATATAAAGTGCGGTTAGGCCACACTCTCTCCTGTGAGGTTAGCCTGGACTAACACTTGGGCTCTCAGTGTGTGAAGGATTTGAAAAATATCCATGATAGTGTATCATGTAGATTCTATCTTTTTTTTTTTTATAAATTAATATTTTTGTTCATCAAGGATGCATTAAATTGATCAAAAGTGACAGTAAACATTTACAATGTTACAAAGGCATTGTATTTCATATAAATGCTCTTCTTTCATAAATAAAACACAGTTTTGAACTATCCTGGAGATATGGTGGCCAATACATACCAAAGGTGTGTGATGTGCAAAGAAGGTCAGTAACTAGTAAAATGGTTTATGTGTAAAACTTAAAAGAGGCCTGAACAGTTTCATTAAACCACCTGTGAGCCATGCTTCATCAGTACTAGACCTCACTGATGCTCCCAAATCTGTATAACAAATGGGTTCCCAGTAATTAAACATTAATAGCTGTTATTGATAAATAATGCCTGCAGTTTGGAATAAAGCCCAAGCTCTTTCTATAGATCAATGTTCTCTTAGAGTAGATGTGCACTCTGACTGCATTAATGACGATAATGTGTATTTATCACCACAGACACACAGCATCGTTAAAGCCAATTGTACTGTTTCTGGCTGGTCAGGATGCTCCAACAAATAAAGAGTTGTTTTGATAGTCCCATAGAGCCAGTGTTTGCATTTTTAAGTGGAATCAGTCAATGCATGACAAGAGTATGAGATACGCAAGCATTTTAACATCATAAAAATGTTATGCATCACCATTTTAATTCATTGCATGTAAGATAATTGACATACTTGTAAAACGATTGAGAATGTTATGACATCGTTCATAAATCTTTACCCACTGAGTTGCTTAAACTTAAAGCTGCGGTAGGGAACTTTTGACACTCTAGCGGTTAATAAACAGAACTGCTTGCGTCTTGCAGAAGAACATTGTAGCCGGAACTACTTCTCTCTGTTTATGTCTATGAAGAATCACAAAGGTACTGGGTTACTCCGCCGCGGTACCCCCGAAGCAATCTAAAATAGTCAGAATATAAACACTTATTATAGGTGTACCCTAGTGATTCAGGACAAGCTAAAAACACGGTTTGGAAAATGGATTCATGGTGTACTCGCTTATTATGTTCATTTTTCTACATTTAGAACACAAACAAAGTTACGGACCGCAGCTCTGATTGGTTGTTTCTTAACGGGAGCGCATGACTTTCTGCAAATGGCAATAGGATCACTGGGAGGAGCCAGAGGAGCTTGATTTTTTTCACAGATTATCTGTCTCATATTCTACTGTCAGGACATAATGACAGGTTTAATAAATATGTAAAAAAAAAAATTTTTTTTTACAAAAGTTCCCTACAGCACCTTTAAGTGTTGCTAAAGTTTGCTGCTGTTAATGGCTCATACAATCCATTTATGCTGAATTTGTGATCAGACACTGCAGATCTTGTTCTTGTAATTTTGTCTTCATTATTGTATTTTTCTTCTTGCCCTGGTTGACTCAAGTCCTTGACCTATATTTGGGCTCTCTTGGGATGAGATGAAGTGCTAGAGCATACAGAGAGAGAAGGGAGAGTGTACAGACATGCATGTAAGAGCATTGAATCTCTGCTAAATCAAGCTTGTGTCTTACAATATGTCTATTCGGAGAGATTGTCAAAATGTTAAATTCAAGAAAAGATCATTTTGTGGGTGTAACAAAAGGTGCAAACTTGCTTTAATGGTTTGCTGTAGTGGGATTAAGTACATGGAGTATTTTCTTTTTGCAGGTCATTGGGTTCATGGCTGTCTGGTTTTTTGTAGTGCTTAGCAGACCTGAAGTAATGCTGAAATGAAATATGTATACATGTGTAATTCGTCTGGGGTAGCAGGGTGAGGAGAAAAGAGCATCTGGGGCCTTAGGAGACATGTATCTCTTGGCTTTCTATGTCTGTCTATTGAATATCTAAGACCTTGAGATGTTATACAGTAATTTTATTAATTAAATTATTTATTTATTTCAAATAAATGTTATTAAATTAAATAAAATTTATGCATTTAGCAGACACTTGTATCGAAAGCGAATTACAGTGCATTCATGCTAAAAAATTTTACCTAAAATGTATTCCCTGTTATATCACTGTTAAAATAGAAAAGTTGTTAAATTGCAATAATATTTTCAAAAAACCTTACTGTCTACATATATACTGTATACACACACAGACACACACTATTTTAACAGCAATGTAACTACATTTAATATTATTTTAATTAATATAACAGCATTTTTAAAAATATAAATATTTAGTAATAAGTTTATTTACTGTCACTTTTAATCAATTGAATACAAAATAAAAGTATACATTTCTTTCAAAAACCTATGAATATTACAAAGAATTACATCTATATATACTATATACTATACTATATACACACACACGCGCGCACACACACACACACATATATATATATATGTGTACACTGTACATACTGTATATATTCTCTATAACTAAAAAAGTCATGCAAATTCATTTGTCATATGGTGTGGGTAGTTTCTGTTGAACGTGTAATAAATATAATCTAAGTTATTGTGTAAGGTCAGGAGACATTTCAGTTGAGGCAAACTGCTGCGGAAAAAAAAGCTAGATCTATATTTACTGTTCGAGCAGAAAGGTAAGATTTCCTGAAAACACTGAAGATCACAGGAAAGGCACTTAAAATACATGCCTAACGTTCACTGTTTATTTTAAACACGCTTTAAGAGAAATCGCTCTTCTCTGGGACTCATAAAAAGGTAGGCTTGATAAACCAGAACCACAGAATCCAGCCCTCTGATGGAGGGGGCTTTATCTGCGTGGGGGTTGCTGTTGTCTTGGTGACAGGATTTAAGTGGTGCCATCTACTTCCTTCTTTTTGTACATAAATAACAGCAATAATAAACACAGATTTGGGGTTGCTTACATTGGCATCATGCTACAGATTATATTTATATTATGCAAAAAGGGTTTAGTGTGTCTGAAATCAATTTTATTGTTCTGGTACAGAATAAATTGGGTTTTTTTCCCCACATAAATGCCTTCTGGACTTTTTCAAAACCAGTTTTGATTTCTTCTGGTAATTTCCCTGACATGAAGCAATTTTAAAAATGTTTGACTCTTTTCAAGTTCTTTTTGTATTGTTTTACCAATTATTTTCTTTAATTCTTTTTTTACTACTCTTAATTAGCATGCTAATGCCAAATGTTTCACCTTTAAGACACTAGCAGTGTCTGAAATCGCATATTAGTAAGTACAGTATTTGGAATGAAACTTTGTGATCATTAAAAAAAAAGAATGAAATTGAGATCTACTACTTCCACCATGTTATTAATGTCACATTACATACAAGTCTCAGTTGTGTCACTTTACTGCCATTCACAAATTAACTTCATGGGATAGTAAATTGTCCACTGATTGTGCATTAAAGAATGTTAGTGGAAGTTGGTCATCCAGGTACTTTTGAATGAATACTATGAATTCGGACATACTGCTCATTTCACATTCTGTTTTTACATACATAGTATGGAAGTAAGCATATTCAGATGCAGTAACTGTATCTTAAACTGTAAGTTAACTTGCATACTGTTATTTTTTTGTCATCTCTGATATCTCATCCGTCTAGAATTCCTGATTTCCTGTCATTAGAAGCATTTTCACTTTTGTGGACAGACAAATTACTAATCAATGGGAGCTTGGTTGACACTTGATTTGGACTTTGCCACCATGTTAATGATCAGTTCACTGCCAATAATTGGAACCAATCAATGGCCATTATTGCTTTTTGGGAAAAGGTGTTTATCAAAAGGTTGTTTAAGGAGATCTGTAGTTAGCTCACTTTAAATGATTTGATATGGAAAGCATATATTAAATGTCAACTCATTAAATCAAGTATGTATAATGGACCTTAATATTTTCAAATAAAAAACTAACATTGCTGAAGAAAAATCTGGGCTCATATTACTTTATTTTGGTACACAATATAATACAGATCTCCGTTAGTGTTTTAGTGATTATTAAAGCAGTGTGTAGTCTACTGTGAGATGTAAGATTATTAAGATTTAGTATATTTTGTAATCCTGGCGGATCTTGGTTGTGAAATGTTGATCATGTCCGAATCTGACTGTTCTCACCCAGTGTCACTATTTATTTAGTCAGCGCTTGCCCCCTAGCAAACACGAGTCTGATTGGACACACGAGCACCGCGGCTGTCTGGCCAGGTTTGTTTGGACCAGGGTTGGAGTGAGTCAACAGTCAAGTCTCAAACACACACAGATGCAACAAAGATGCATGGGTTTGTAGCATGAGGTGAGAGCTACAATTCTTAGCCCTTGTAGTGTGTCCTTGAGCCATAACACAGCCTCCCACACGCTGTCATATTTCCATATGCAATGCATTTATAGTCACATATACTGTAATATTAGAAGAATACAAGTTCATGCAGACAATCTGAATGCGCAAATTGCACATTACCAGCTTGGCATGAAGGTTGTGTTGTTGAAACCTGGTTCCAGTGTTCATTCTAGGGAACAGTAAACAAACCACACACACTGCTAGAACACAACAGGAGACCTTGAGCGCTGTGTTGACTCTGCTCATGGATTCGTTCCCTCAGTGATGCACAGAGTCAGTCTGTTTTCATAAGCTGGTGTGGTAAGGCAGTTTGTGCACTAGCAGGCCAGAGGCTATTTTTTGTGAGACCCGAGACCCTTGTTTGCCGTTATGTTATGAATAATAGCAGTTCCGAAAGAAAGTGGTTATTAAAAATTGTGATCATTGAGTGCTGCAAATAATTAGATGAAAATGTATTTCATTGACACTTAGTGTGCATGCCATCCTAATGTAATTGTATTTGTTTAAGCTTACCCTTTTTTTGCGAACAGGGAGCAGTAGTATTCTATAACTGTCATGGCATTGCAAGCTGATTTGCTGAAATATCTTGTATTTTCATTCCTATGTTTACATTTTTAGCCTTAAACTGGGACTAGAGCTTCTTGCCACATATATATATATATATATATATATATATATATATATATATATATATATATATATATAATCGTAGTTATATAGCACCTTTCATTCAAGAAATGTGTAGCTCAAAATGCTTTCAAATAAAAAAGCAGTACAATGTAAGAATAAATTACTTCACATGAAAACAAATAAAAATACCATAATTAATATAATTTTTATAATGATAAAAAAGGATGAAATTAATATACATAAAATGCAACAATTATAACAGATCACTACATTGTAATGAAGATGCATTCATTTCCTGTAAAGCTGATTTTGGAAATGTGTATTGTCAAAAGCGCTTTACAAATGAATTTGAATTGAATTTAATACAAAGAATGCTTCAGAAAAATAATTTGCTGGTTAAAGTAAAACAAATAAAAAATAAATAAATAAAGGTTTTAATTTTCTTACTATAAATTGGTAATGTGACAAAGACTGCATCCCAAATATTCTTTTAAATGTTGCTGGAAACTGTTTTTAACAGTCACCATATGTTTAAAAAAAAATCATAAGAGACCAGTTTTAGTAATTGGTAGCTAGTCATTTTGAGTCTCAGGATGGTGCTAATGAGATATTTTAACTTGCATTGATATGAAAAAAATGAGACCACCAAAGAGACAACACAGTAGCAGCGGCATTATGTTGCCATGGACAGTGGCCAAATATACAGTTTAGCAGTCATTATATGAAAATATTTAACCACTCAGTGCCATGATTGACTAATTAAAATCAAGTATTCAAGAGACAAACATGTCAGATGCTTATAACATGGGACTCTTATAATTTCCAGCAATGTACATCCAAATTTGTGCTCTTGTCTGCATTTTCCATGTGATTCTACAAAGTAATAGTGGACTGAATGTGGATGTGTGTGTATAAGTGGCTGTGTGTGTACATGGTACAAGGACACACAATGAGCTTTGGGCTCAAAGGCTTTTGTGTGATCTCTCAGTTTATCGTCAGCACTGCACTCATCACTGTGTGTGTGTGTTACAGGCCCCATCTTTCTCTATCTACATACACAGTGAGACACAAAGATTAACAACACACACAGAATGTCGTCACATTGCCTGAGGTCTTGAAGCATGTTTGCATAACTTAATATTTTCTTTCCTGTTATGAGTAATTTTAGCCCTTGGCCCTCCCACGCGCACAGCAACCCCTAGGTCTGTTGCGACCTTTCTTTGATTGACAGTTTAGATCCTCATGGCCTTGACTATTTGGTTTATACTGTCACTTATTTTCATGCCAGCTCAAACAACACTAGACCAGCACCACTTGTTTAGTATTAATATTTGTCAAATATTACTGTCAGAGCTCATGATGTGTATCTTTATGCAATGTCATATAAATAACCAGTCTGTTACAACTCTGAATTAAATCATAGTACGCTGTATGTATTTGTTTCTCTTAAATAACCAGCTCATTATAATAATTCATTAAGAAAGCAGACTGCAGTTGTGCGCATTTGTTTGGGAATAGGAAAACACTGGTTGCTCTGAATCAAAGACTTTAGATATGCAATACAGACCCAGTGCACTAGTATGGCAGAAAAAGTGCCGCCTTACAAAAAAAATAAATAATAATAATAAAATAGCCAATGATAGTCATGGTGTCACTGCAGCTGCAGTTAGAGGCTGTGGTTGTTATAGAAACAGTCAGTGTCCTGAGATGTGCTTATGGCTGCACAAGCACATTCGCGGGGCCAAATTGAAAACCAAACTGCATTTTTTTTAATGCTATTTGAGCATAAGAAACAACATTTAAGGGACAGTTTATGTCAGACTGTGTTGATAATTTGCAGTACTGTTTTGAATGTGAGTGTGGCAGGATTGAGATGTTTGAGATTTCAGGATTTCCCTGTGCGCCTTCAGAGGTGCTGGAAATATGGCCAATAAGTGAACAGACTTTACCTGAAAGGGACTGTCTTTTTGCTTTTGATTCACCAAAATGAGCCGACAGATTAGTGATATTCATTCTGTAATTGGAATATAATGGCCACACTTTTTGTTTTTCTCTCTTAGAGAATTTTAGTATACTACTCAAAAAGAGGATGGGAAATATGATAGGGCACAAATCACTTTTAAATTGTGTTCCAAGCATGCAGGCTGGATTTACTGTATATTGTTGCTGATGTAGACTTTAGCACCGTGTTTGGGGGGATGGGTGTTTTGAGAGTTACGGGAAGGGCATTTGAGGGGTATCAGGGTTGATATGTGGCCTAATACTGCCAAGTCTCATCAGCATAGCCCACCCGTCTCTCAGTATGGGGCAGGAAATCTCAGCATGCAGTGTTGTAGATGTGCAAGTCCTTTACCCTTCAGAATGTGCCTGGGTTTACTTTATGCCCTTAATTTGAGGAAGCAGACCACCCAAATACGTCAATATTTCAGAAAGACACTTGATCATTGTACATAAAAACAGGAAGTGTAAAATCCAGTACTTTTTCCTGTAGTTCAACTGGTAGAGCATTGCGTTAGCAAGCAAGCTAGCGCAATGTAGGGGGTTCGATTCCCTGGGAACACATGATAGGTAAAAATTGATAGCCTGAATACACTGTAAGTCGCTTTGGATAAAAGCGTCTGCTAAATGCATTAATTTAATTTAATTTAATAACTTTCTTTTTATTATGCCAGCATTTCATTTTTTATAATGAAGTTAGATCTTAGTTTGTGGTGAAACTATGTTGCATTAATGCATTTCATGCCATACCTTCTCATGCTGCTGAATGAAGCTTTGCTTTATTATTATGTTTTCATGGTCATGTTTTCTTTGTTGTCATTTGATAAGGATTCAGCTCTCCATCTGTTCATCTCAGTTCAAATATTTCCAATAATAGACCAAACAATGTAGAGCTACAGTATGAGTGGGTCTCAATGTTGTTGACATGATTTAGTAATGTTTGTACCTGTTTTTTTTTTTTTTACTGGGTCTCTCTCGCTGTTCGCAGGGCTGCTGGGTTGTAATCATTTCCATGGATCTGCAGTGAACTATAGCTCTCTGTTACTGGAGGATGGACCAGGGTTGTTGTATGTTGGGGCCAGAGAAGCCATTTACAAACTGGACACCACTAACATCTCTGACACAAATATCTCTCTGTCTGTGAGTTTTGCCTTTGTCAATATAAGGTTCAGTATGTTTCATTTCTCTGCCTAATGCATTTGGGCTGATCATAATTTGTTGTCCATATCTATATAACAGCTGGAATGGGCATCGTCGGCTGAACAGAAGAGGCAGTGCCTGAGTAAAGGAAAGAACAATCAGGTATTGTCGTTCTTGATGTGTAAGATATCCTTCCCTTAATCCAGCAGCTCAACTCAATGTCATGTGATTGATTGATAAGTTCTTTATACATGTATGTATAGCCTGAATTCACTTTAAGTTGCTTTGGATAAACGTTGGTAAAACTAATGGTGGTTTTGATGTAAAGAAGTTAGAGTGAGAACAAAATATAATCCATATATATAATTTTATTTTAAGTAAAAAAAATAAATTAAAATGGCTTTAGTTAACACAATAAGAACCCTGATTCACACATTTTCGACTATTGGCAGTTTTCTCCACAGCACCCCCTTAAATCTGCATATGGTTCTGCATAATGTATCATTTATTTATTTTTTGTTTTATATGTGTTCTAGAATCATTTCTTGCTTGTTTCATCACAGACTGAATGCTACAATCATGTGCGGTTCCTGGACAGATACAATGACACTCACCTGTACACCTGCGGGACACATGCATTCAGACCACGCTGTGCTTACATAGTGAGACTTTACTTTCTCATTCTATACCTCATAGTGCAAAGCAATATCGGTCATGAATGTTTTATATATTACTACAAGATAGAGCATGGTTCTTATAAATCTCCTTTTTTTGGTCAGGATGTGGCACGCTTTACCTTTGTGCGTTTTGAGGAGGGAAAGGATAAATGTCCTTATGACCCTACAAAGGGCTACACTGGGTTTATAATAGGTAAATGATTCATAACCTTATTTCATAAATTGCATGTTTCTTTTAGTGTGACCTATAAAATTTGCTGTTACAGATGGTGAGATGTACTCTGCCTCCCAATATGAGTTTCGCAACATCCCTGATATACGACGCAACTTTCCTTTCCCCAACTTGCGGACAGATGATTCCCCAACACGATGGCTACTGGGTTAGTTGACCATTATTCGAAAAAATAGAATGTAAATGGTGTTTGCCTGTGCAATTGTAATGTTCGGGTATTGTAGGTAGTTTCTAGGGCATTGCTAAGGTGTTCAGAGTGTTTTTTTTTTTTTTTTGCATTTTCTTTTTAGTTGCTATGGTATTGTGAATGGTTATTTGCTAAGGCTCAGGTCCTTCTGTTAAGGCCCGTTCACACCAAGCACGATAACTATAAAGATAACAATAAAGATATAGTTCTAAAAATCGTTCTCAATATTAAAGAATAGCAGAGTCCACACAACAACTATAACGATAAAGGCACAGATAAACGTTATCGTTGGAATCGTTTTCAGAACGATTTTTTTCCAGCTGATGAACGATGAACGATACAAACATTGACATCCAATCAGAGTCCATCCTGCTATGAGGAGCTCGAGGATTTAAAGCGGCAGATGCACGTGCGCTCAGAATAAACAGAAGATATCGTTCGCTGGTGTGGACGCTAATATTGTTATCTTTACAGTTATCTTTATAGTTATCGTTCTTGGTGTGAACGGGGCTTTAATGTTCTATTTGTACTTGCTGTCTCGTCTACCAAACAAGAATCAAATAGTCTGATTGTTTAGAAAAGTAATAGCACAGATATAACATTAAAAGGAACAGAAGATTCCAAAAGAGTCCCTATATTTCAATCGATAAACAATGTGCTTTGAAACTTCTCAGACACACAATAAGATCTGTAAGGCTCATAATTGGTCCATTGTGGTGTGGGCTGCAGTTAATGCTGATGTTTTTCTCGTAGAGTCAGATTTTGTTGGCTCAGCTTTACTCAGAGAGAGCATCAACAGCTCCATTGGGGATGATGACAAACTCTACTTCTTCTTCACGGAGAGGAACACAGAACCGACAGCTTACTCCAGTCAGACCAAAGTGGCAAGGGTGGCCCGTGTGTGTAAGGTAAAGTTTAAGATATATCTTGAGCTGAGCTCATGAAGAGGAACTGTTGTATGTTGTTCTGTGTTTTTCAAATCTAGTGTGCAAATTTACATTAACAAGACATTTTCGCTCCTAAATACAATTCAGATGAGCTCAAATTATTCCAAGTTCCATGTCAGCACCAGCCTGACCTCATGTGCCACAAATTCCTAGATGTGCAATGGTTTGCTACTGTTGCCGGGCAGATAAAGCCCCACTACCCGAACTCTCTCTTTTTCCTTCTCCCACACATGCTCTCCCACTTGCATTACTCTCATCTCATTTAGTGTCTTCATTGTGCTCGGATAAATCATGCAATATTTTCCCCTTACCCCTTCACTCTGAAGCTAACACTTCACTGCTCTGTGAAGCAGGTCAGGTCCCTTACTGTTTGACTTACCGAGTTAGTCAACCCTACACACACACATCCATATGCCTGATTACACACATGTATACATCCAAGCATATACACTACTGTTCAAAAGTTTGGTTTGGTGGGATTTTGAAAGTCTCTTATGCTCACCAAGACTGAATTAATTGGATCGAAAATACCATAAAACATATGGTTATTTATTCCTGTGATTGCAAATCTGAATTTTCAGCCAACATTAATGCGGTCTACAGTGTCACATTCAACAGTATTTATTTGAAATAGCATAACATTATGGAAAGGAAAGAACATGACGTGGCCAAGTATGTATCCCATACTTAGACTTAATATGGGATAAGTTAAAAACATCAGTCTCACTCCAATAAACAAGTTTTGGTGTAAGTTCAATCAGCTTCATTAAGATGTTGAAGAACAGTTAGAAGATGTTTTATTAGTCCAATTAGTCTTCTAGATGTAGCCAACTCTTACTAATATGCTATAAAAAAATTCTGTTGACTTGCATTGCGTTCAGTGACTTAGAAATTCTTTTGACTAAGCAGGTTGACCGAGGATCACCCTAACGGTGAATAGTGCACAAAACAACAATGAAAGTTAAACAAATGGCTAATAAGTACTGCAATAAACTGTTAATAGTAAGTAGTGTCCCTATAAGTCACCATGTTTTGACCAAAAAAAAGATTTATCAAAAGCATGAAATTTTGGGTGTTTCATCAAAGCACACAAAGCACTGTATCAGATATAGTTTAAGATTCCATAGAAAATACACACACACACACACACACACACACACAAACAAACAACAAAGAAAGATGTGTTGTCCACAATTAAGGTACTCTAAAGTAAATATTGCTTTTCGGTGTTTACACATCATAAATACCTTTCATATTAATTAGGAAATATTTCCTGTCAGAGTAACAAATCATGCCTTGCTGTGATAATGGCAATAATGAGCAGGAGGAAAATGATTATCGTATTGCCCCAGATGTCTTCCCTCAGCCTTCATGAGCATATGTAACACCGTACATTCTCTGTAATTCTCATTTTTCCTTTGTTTTCTGTTTCTCTGCATTTCAACTATAATATAGTTTGCTTAACAGATGGAAGTTTTTCCTTCAGCCAAGTATGCACAGTTTGCTTTTTAGAAATGAAAAGAATGAAATTGCCATTTTCAGTGACACAAGTATCTGATACTTGGATCATGTGACAGCATTGCTAATAACTTTGTGATGGAGAAACTGTACAAAAGTATCTGTTTCCTTTACTCTTATATTTGAGCCAGTCTTTCTTCTTCTTGACTGAATGTGAACTGACACCACAATTAGCCTGAAGGCCCTCATGATACTCCTAAAGTCAGATGGAGCCGTTCCCTGAGCAGAATGCTGTTAGTATATTTAGGACAGCTTTTTGTGCCCACAACTGTGTCATTTCAAGCTGAATGTTTAATTCAGGAGTGTTTCACATACCAGGGCTTGGTGCAGTTGGCTGTGAACTACTCTCAAGGGTATATGTGAATTATGCAAAATACCATGGGGTGGGTTGGTAAAAAAATTCCCCAGATTATACTTCTCAGACAGTATACCTCTGTTTTGACAGCTGACAGGGATTTGCAGTGTGATGGTGAGCGACATAATCATAATGTAACATTTAAACTCAATTATATCACATCCCATTAGACTGTAAGATGGAGCGATACTGTGTTCACTATTTGTTAATATTTCTACAGCTAGTGTGACTCATGCCCCTAAGGAGCTAGCTTTCAAGGAACTGCAGACTACGCATAATGCATATGGATATCATGTTGTTTCTACTGCTCTATCGAATTAATAAAACGTAGCCTTAGTTTTATATGTAATTTGCTTTGAATTTTATCTCAGTTGCTTTTTGTTTGTCATTCACAGGGTGACATTGGAGGGCAGAGGACTCTTCAGAGGAAGTGGACATCCTTTCTCAAGGCCAGATTGGTGTGTGCCATTCCTGATTATGAGCTTCATTTCAACGTCCTACGCAGCGTTTCTGTCGTCGAGGGAAGCAGCGGACACGACAGTGTCTTTTATGGTGTTTTTGGACTTGAGTGGTGAGAAAATTCACTTGGACTGTGAACCTGTAAAAGGTTTTGTACCATTCAAAACAGAATTGGGAATGCCTTTTTAAATTCCAGTTCAGTTCCTGAATATATTTAATGTAAATTAACTTTATCAGCAATTATAATTTTTTTTTTATTTTGTGGAAGGCAAGGGATAGATGGATGGATAGATAGATAGTCAGCTAATTCAAACTAGTCAAAAAGTAGTAAAAGTGGTAGATGTCAAGTTGTGTGTAACTGTGGCACCACATTGATTTTGCTTAAAATTTAAGGCTGCAGTTAAACCTAAGCCTTCAGTTTTAGTGGGTTGAATGTTTTACAGTGAGAAAAGTCCTGCAGTCTCATTAAATGTGACGTGAACAGAAGTAGCATTAATCTTCTAGCATGTGACCCTGTTATCTTCATTCTCTGAGGTTTTTTGACTAAAGGATTTTAACATGAGAGCTCATCTGTAAATATTCCCAAGTGCTTTCCTCACTATAGCAGGGACATTCACAATAGGACACAGGACACTGAGCCAGTATCTGAAATGGCAGAATCGAAAGAGAAAGAGAGAGAGAGAGAGAGAGAGAGAGAGAGAGAGAGAGAGAGAGAGAGAGAGAGAGAGAGAATACAGAGTCATGCTACATTAAATTAAATTGTCCTTTAAATGTCTACAGACTAGTTGGGGACCAAATTGGTCTTCCAGCAATGTTGGCAATGCCACAGGGGTGCCAAAACCATAAAATTATATATTTATAACCTGGTTAAAAGGAAAATGTAACCATTCTTTGTTATTAAATATGCAGTAGAAAATTATTTGCATTTAAATTTCAGCAACATGATGTGATTAATAAATTACTACAAAAACTTGATTATATAAAATGGATTACAGAAAGATAAATACAGAAGGATTTTTAACATGTTTTTCTGATTATAATTTCATTATTCAGGGATAATATAAGCACTTTAATAAAAATATGATCTTCAAATTTCTACTTTTAATCTTTTGAAATGCCCCATAGACTTGTATTGTAATTGCACGGCTGTAAATATGATTTTTGATTGCTTGTACAAATTAAAGGGATAGTTCACCCAAAAATGAAAATCACCCTATGATTTACTCACCCTCAAGCCATCCTAGGTGTACAGTATATTACTTTCTTCTTTCTTTAAAAAAGTCCTTGCACTTCTAAGCTTTATAATGGCAGTGAATGGGTGACTCTCGCATGAAAACACACACATACAAACACACACACACACACACACACACACACACACACACACACACACACACACCAGTTAGCCCAATCTAAAGATTATGGTTTATAAAGTTTTTAATATGGATTTCTTCTTATAAAAACACATCGATTCACTTCAGGAGGTCTTTATTAGCCTCCCGGAGCCATGTGGAGCACTTTTTAATGATGGATGGATGCAGTTTATTGGACTTCTATTGCACTATTGAATATCACCCATTCACTGCCATTATAAAGCTTGGAAGTGCCAGGAAATTTTTAAATATAACTCAGATTGTATTCGTCTGAAAGAAGAAAGTCATATGAGTAAATCATGGGGTATTTGGGTGAGCTATCCCTTTAAGGGAACAAATCAAAACACTTTTATGCTTAGGTTAAACCAGGAAAATTCCTTTGATCTCACCCCCTTTTTTAATTCTCTCTCTCACTGCCAGGAGAAATGTTAAGATGTCTGCAGTGTGTCAGTATTCCCTCAGAGATGTCCAGACAGCATTTGATGGGCCGTACATGGAACTACAGGACACCAAATGGAGGGAATACACTGGGAAAGTTCCAGAACCAAGGCCTGGTTCGGTGAGATGCAAAATAGTCTCATAAACTGTCACTCTCTAATATCTGTTATCATAGGACATCTCTTTGGGACTTGCATTGGAGTCTTGCATTCTTTCTATTTTCACTCTTCTCAGGAATGTTACATAATGTGGCCTTGTTTCTCTTTAGTGTATAACTGATCAGCATCGTGCCCTGCTCATAAATTCCTCCCGGGATCTCCCTGACAACGTACTGAATTTTGCCCGGAGACATGCTTTAATGTCCAGACAGATCCAGCCCGTGGGAGGACGTCCTGTGTTGCTCCAGAGGAGCACGGACTACACCAAGATGGTTGTAAAACAGGTTGTGGGTTTGGATGGACATGTCTATGACATGCTCTACATTGGAACAGGCAAGAGTCAATTTCCTTTGTTAGTTGTTATTTTGATATTGAGATTAAAAATATAAGATGGTTGCACTTTATTTTACAGTACGTGTACTAACATGTACTTATAGTGTACTTACAGTGTATTTATCTAAGAAAGTTCTGGTAATACAAGGTAACTACATGGGGTAGGGTTAGGTTTAGGGGTAGGTTCAGGGTTAGTACCTAGTTATTACATAGTTATTGTAATTACTATAATAACTACATAGTATGTACATAAGGAACAGGACTGTAAAATAAAGAGCTACCAAGATTATGACAGTTTGGGGTTGGTAAGATTTTTGTAATGTTAATAAGAAGTCTCTTATGCTCACCAAGGCTCCATTTGTTTGAATAAATATTGTGAAATATTATTATAATTCAAATAAGTTTTAAGTTTTAATATATTGTAAAATGAAATGTATTCCTGTGATGCAAAAGCTGAATTTCATTCAGCAGCCATTACACCAGTTTTCAGTGTTACATGATCCTTGAGAAATAATTTTAATAAGATGACTTGCTGCTCCAGAAACATTTGTCATTATTATCATTGCTGAAAACAATTTTGTGCTGCTTAATATTTTTATGCAAACTGTGATACGTTTGATGAATAGGTAGTGTATATTCGGGTTCATACCTTGGAACTTGGTTTGTGTGCTTCTCTCCAGATGAGGGCTGGTTACACAGAGCTGTAAAGATCAGAGACCGTGTTCACATCATTGAGGAGCTTCAGCTGTTCAGCAAGAAACAACCAATCAATAACATGGTGATATCACAAAAACAGGTACATGATACACCTGGCACCCAATAAAATCCAGCATAGAATCCAGGTATATAGTACAAATGCTTTTAGATCCCCCAAAATCTTAGGATATGCACTTTCGTTCAACAGAACAGTATCTATGTGAGCGCTGCCACTGGAGTGGTGCAAGTACCCCTGTCATCCTGTGAGCGCTACACCTCCTGTTATGACTGTGTGTTTGCAAGAGATCCGTTCTGCGGCTGGGATGGTAGAGTGTGTGCTGAAATAGCAGCTTACGCTAACAGGTAAGTGCAGGAATCTGGTACTTTGTATGTTACCATAGTGCAAAAGTCATTTTTGTGTCAATGCCAGATGATTTTTGATAAACATTGCTAGGGATGCACAATATCGTGTCACCATATCAGATACCAGCATTGACTTTTTATTGGCTAATATTAGATGTTTGATCTTTGCTTAGTTTAAGATTTTGATTCAAACAGTATATATTTTTCTACAGCAGATTTAAAATCTCAAAAAATAAACTGTTGCACACTTGAATCCTTAAAGAAAAATAAAACACCAAGCTTTCGGTCTACAGCAGATTTAGAGAAAAAAAACAATTATCTTCCTATGAGGAATACTGAGAAATTAACAACATTAGGCACCTTAAATAAACCTCTGATGGTAAACTTTCCAATGAGATGAGAGTTGTTAGAAGATGTGCATCAGTGAGAGTGAGATTATTGTTCTTGCAATGTGATTTAAACCATAAGCAGTCCTAATAAAGTTACCAGCCAGTTGGTGAGAAAAGTGACTAATTTTCTTTCTAAAGCCCGTTTTTCCTTTTATTGGTCTCTTAGTGTTAATTTTCAGGCCCAGTGTCCAAAATACATTCACAGTATGTTCTGCATGCTTTGATTAATGCCTTTAATAAGTGCAACTCTGTGTCTTGTAGATACAATCTTGTCCAGGATGTCCAGATGGGAAGCAGAGGCTGTACTAATATTACAAGCAATGGTGTGTTTACATGTGAATAATTTCCGAGCAACCTAGTCAAGTGACTTTTAAGAGTAGACTAATAATGCCTAACATTACATCTTACAGGTTTCGTCATGCACCGGACACGTTCAGTGATGGCAGGAGATGATGTTCTGTTACAGTGTGAAATTCGTTCTAACCTGGCCACCCCTCACTGGACGCTGAACGGTCAGAAGCTGCTAGGTTATGGCGTAGACTTCGGCTACCGCACCGGAACTGATGGCCTCCTTATCATTGGAACTCAGAATCAGCAAAGTGGACACTACCGCTGTTACGCCGTAGAGAACGGTGTCTGGGTTCCCATTCGCAGTTACGTGGTATGGGTCCAACCCGTTCCGCCTCCTGCATCACATTCTTTGGGAATTCCAACGGCTTTACCCGAAAGTTTCTTCACCACCACAACTGTGCCAACTCTGAGTCCTTCCAGCGGTCCCGTTAAGCAACTTCTCTCGCCCCCACCGGGGCAGTTGCCTTCTGGACCGGAGCTCCAGAACTACAGACACATGGAAGCTATGTATATCTCTCTGGTGGCTGTTCTCGGTGGGCTTTGTCTGGTTCTAACGGTGGTCCTCCTGTACGTTAGCTTCTGTGCACACAACTCTCCCAATGCCAGAAAGTTCTCCCAGCAAGCTCTGTCCATAACCATGGCAGCCGAAAGAAAGAGGAGCTCACACTTTGAGCTTAAAACCATCTCCAGCCACTGCAATGGCAGAACGGAGGGCCGTAGCAGAGCGATGTCAAGAGACGGAGAGTTTCTACAGATCGTTCCAGCGGACATCCTGACCACGTCTAGCAAGGAACCTCCGCCTGCACCGCCACTTCCTATGCCGCCGCCCCTGCCCGCATCGGAGTATGCCAATGGTCTGTCAGCCACGTTGCCAAGTGTGCTAAGAAAGATGAACGGGAATAGCTACGTGCTCCTGAGGCAGACAGACACGGAAATGACGTCTCCGCTTTACCACTCCTTCACCGAGGAGCTCAACAGGATTCTAGAAAAGAGGAAACACACACAGTTGGACATCCAGCCAGATGAGAGCTCAGTGTAGCGTGATCTCGCACCACTACTATATCGCCCCCTTGTGGTCTGGAAGCTTACGTTTTGTATAAGAGCCAGAAGAAAAGTGTTTTGAAGTTCTTCATTGTTACTCAATATACAACTTCAACTTATTTGGCAAGGCGCCTTTGAGAAACATTGAGAAACTTTGAGAGTTTGGTCGAATTTACTTTGGATTTCATAGACATCAAATGTAGCTAAAGACACCTAAACTGTGGACCTCGAAGTGTAAAAATCACAAGATGATCTTCAATCAAGAACAAGCAAGACTGAATTTGGTTATGTTGTTTTGTTTTAAAGGAGAAGTAAGAGACTTAAGTACACTGTCCAAAGACTTTCTCAGCAAAGAAATGCACATTTGTACATAGTCAATGTGGTATTATTGCTTAAATGCAGACGTTTACAGATTTTTTTGTTTTTGCCTAATTGCACCTGATTTAAATAACAATAATTTTATTATCAAACGACTAATAGTCAAAACTTCCTTGTTAGTTCATTAATAATTCAAAAAGAGTTTGGGTTTCGAGCCTATTGGGAACATTTCACAAATGTGAGGGCACATGTTTTTGAGCTTTGGACTTTTTACACAGTTTCACACTAGATTGGAGTCAGATTGCATAGAGACTTGGATTGCAGGAGCAGCGAGTGTAAGCACATGCGCCATTAACATCTATACAGATACAGAGGTGGTCATTTTCAGAGCCACTCAGCTGTAGAATTCAAGGGATGAGTTGTGTTTCTCTTTGGCAGTGTGTCAGAAGGAGTGAATAGATCTCAAAATGGAAGAAACTCTCTCTGATGCATGATTTCCCTGTCAAATGAGATGCTCACAAATGGAAGTAAAAGCCAAAATGCCAGGACGTTTGAAGTTAATTAATTTTCTGCATTTTGTATGCATGACAGTGCACCTGGTTAATTGACTTTTAAACCTCAGACATAAAGGTATTTCTACCAGGGCTGTCAGTTTATTATTGTAATTTACAAAAAATGTATTTGTTAAAATCAGATGCACTAGTTAAAATGTTTGGGGTTATTGTTTTTGAAAGAAGTTTCTTCATATGCTCACCAAGGCTGCATTTATTTGATGGAAATACAAAAATATTCTGTAATATTCTGAAATACTATAAACATTTAAAATAACTGTTTTCTAAAATGTCATTTATTCCTGTGACGGCAAAACTGAATGGTCAGCATTCTTCAGTGTCACATGACCCTTCAGAATTCATTCTATTTCAAATATTGACTGAGATTAATTAGATTCATTAATCAGCATATTGTAATTAATTTGATTACATTTCAGCTGACAAGCCTAATATCTATTCATCTTTGTGTTATTCTTGCTTTGTGTATTGTGACCCTGGTTTTGTTCTGGTTTCTCAACAGTGTTACACAGAGACGTGTTGAGTCAGCTCTTGTTGTTTCTCCCTAGTGGCTTTCCCAGCTTGTGCTGCTCTGATTGTCAGTGTTGCTGACAGGAATAGCACTGCTTAGCAAGGACTCAATCAAGATGCAGAGAGAGATGTGGAGTCTTTTCATACAACTGCAGAAAGAGTAGGGAGAGAGATGATGTGCTTGTTTTGGCCAGGAAGTCGTGAAGCTATCACAAGTGCCATCACTAACTCAGTGTGCTTCAGTTCATCTCTTTTTTCACTTACTCTCACATTTTCACATTTTCTTTCATTCAGGTGTTATTTTGCATCCACTTATTTCTATCGCATATGAGTGTCAACCTATGCATTTAATTCTTCAAAAGTGACAGTAAAAACAAAGTGTTACAAGAGATTTCTGTAAATAGTGATCCATACAACATTCCATTAAAAAAAAAACAACAACATGATTTTTGTCAAATTATGACAATATTATGAAATGTTCCATGAGCAGCAAATCAGATTACTTTCTGAATGAGAATGTGACACTTAAAACTGGAGTAATGATGCTGAAAATGTAGCTTTGCTGTCACAGGAATAAATTACATTTTAAAATGTTATTTGAAATTGTAATAATATTTCTCAATATTCCTGATTTTACAGTATTTTTGACCAAATAAATGCATCCTTGTGAGCACAGGAGGCTGAAATGTTAATTCACTAGTGGAGAAAGTTATTATAATGTGACGAACAATTAGAAAGAAACATTTTTCTTTGGAATATTGTGCACGGATGAATTGTTCATAATACTAACACGTATTAAGAACGTAAACAATTTTGATTTAATGTTAACTAAGTGCTGTATGCCTATGGTGTACTTCTAGTCATAAACTGTGATTCCTCATGATTGAAATATTAGATTGCATATGCACTGCCTTCATTATAATCACACAGAAAGTCTTGCACTTAATATTTTCCCAAAGTTTTTGCTATGCTAACATGTCAGTCATGGTGTGTATTTGCGTACATATTGTTTCACTATTTTAGCGTACACGTACAAAATGTTATCTGATGTTTACATCCTATTAAAGTATTTATTATCATTGCTACTGCCTCTGTATCTTCTTGTGAAACCTGAAGGTTATTTTGCATGCAAGTCATCTAAAAAGAAACCTCTTACTAACCCGAACCTAGTTTGCAGTCACAGTAGGAGATTTTAACCAGATCCCATCTGTATCAGGCCTGTTGGTATGTCCCCCATGTATCTGTTACTTAGCAGCACAGCTCTGAACTTTGAACTTTCTTTAATTCACATAATAGGTCAAGCTAGTTTTCACTGGGGGGAAAAAGTAGTGATCGGAGCACTAGTCTCATCTGGTTCACCTCTTGTGAATCGATTCATTAATACATGTCTTTCATTGATTAGATGCTCAACCTCGGGTTATCTTGCCAGGTTACTACCCAGCAACCGTTCATCTCTGTAGAAACTCAGCTGATCTATCTTGCTGTCTGAGCGACAGCCAGAAGAAAACATCTAGCTTGAAAGAAGCCATAGAGTGTCCATCATAGTGGTCAGTAACATTTGTTTACAGAGTTAAGGTTGCCGTTTTTTATTAGTTTTTTTTTAATGAAGTGCCAAAACTGTTGATACTGATTACAGCCAACATATTCTAATGTTCCCTCCACAGCCTGATCATGGTCTGTGGCATACTGCGTTTACTGATTTTTTTGCCTGTGATGTGTGGGAGTGAGAAAAGCTTTTCACGCGTGTCCTTAAGCTTTGTGAGCGTCACTGTAGATTAAACGCACAATGCATGTCGGTTTCTCAGCAGCTGTAATCAACAGGACAGGAACCAACATAGATATTCTGCCCTAATATTCAGATTAATACTTAGTCAAAAAGTGTTTTTTAATGGTTTACTCTCAAATTATTACATTCGGTCACCCATAAAACTATAAATATGTGGTTACAGCCTTGAAACAATATGATTTCCTGTGCTTCCTGACCCAAAATTTCTGTTCTTTGCTATAGCTGCAAGTTGTGACAATTGTAATGATGACCCTGAAAAATTACTTAATAATTTTTTTTTTACAAACATAAAATACCTTCAGTGTTTTCTTAGTATCATTGAGGTTTTATTGTAGTTAATATTTTTTTATCATTTTATATTTTAATAAATGTGTTTTATCTTTTCTATATATGTCCATGTAGTTCTTATTCATTTTTATTTCAGTTGCTTCAAAACTTCAGTTTTAGTTGCTTTTAGTACATAAAGTAAACATTTTATAAAATTAGAAATGTTGCCTTGACAACATTTGCACTCCCCTAGCTGAAATAAAAATATTATTTTATTTCAGTGAATTACATTTTATTTCAATTAACAATCTGGCACTAGTCATTTTTTCAAGAGTTTTAATTTAGTATAAAAAGTGTACTATAGCATAGTTAAAATGTATTCTGTCAAGAATAGCTTTCTGAGATAGTAGGAGTTATAAATGCAGTGGAGTTTGGGCAATAACGTCAAAACAAGTGAGTGATATGAGCATACAGTGTCATATTTTCAAAACTTTATTTCTCAAATAAATGTTATATTTCTCAGTGGATGAGCATTATAAGGGTCCAACATAAATGTGAAAAGCAATTAATCTTATTTAAGCAAAATTTCATTGTTATATAAACTATATAAAGCCACAGATGATCTGTGACATCTGCCATAATCAAACAGAAAAGTCTAATAACAGGTAACTGCTGAAAACATTAATTAAAATTATGATTTTGTTCAGAGCTCCTCTAATAGGTCAGAACATCAGTCAGAGAATAAATACTATGCAAAGTCTTTATTTTGACTGTGGGCCGACTGGATCAATGCTGGGGGGTCGATTCGTGAAGGGGTGCCACTGGCCCTGGATACTAGGACTGTCTGTGTGGAAGGGTTTACGAATACGGATGATGTCCAGTCCTGATTGGTTGGAAAGATTGGTTATAAGTTCAGCAATTTCCTGTGATGTTTTGTTGGTGACCGTCTCCTCCTTTACATTACCATTCACTGCACAGATCAAACAATGACAGTAAGCGCACAGGTATTTAACACATTTTATAACTTCAAACTGTACATAAAGTAGATAACTGCAGGAAGCGACAAGGTCAGACTTACAATATTCAGCTACTATTTTGGGAATTCTGCAGGACTGAGGGGAAATGTAAACCACAGTTCCTGGGCTACTCTTAGCAAAGTCGACCACACCTTCTTCAATGAAATCCCTGGAGGAATATATATATATATAGCATTAGAATTTTGTGATTTACAATGAAACACAAATGATAGATAATGTAAATGCTCTCACTGAAACAGGCTACTCAAATAACCCCACACTATTTGTAACATAAACTGCATTGAGTATCATTCAAAATTGCTGCAAAACAAAATGGTTAAAAAAAAAAAAAATCCCATATTTTACTACAATTTTTGTGAATAATATAATATATATACAATGTTACATTATATTATATCAGTCATACTAAAGCAATAAAATACACCAGATAATCATTACTTGTTTTCCATACACAGTGAATATTCGAATGGTGTTTAAAGTATAGTGTTTTATTATACATGGTCAACACTGCTGATGTAAACCCATACCTGACTCCTAAAGAGCCCTGGCCTTTCTTTGAGAAGATCAGAGATATTCGCTTCAGCTGACAAACATAGCGACCCACTCCATTGTGAAGAACGCTCTGTAAAAAACGACTCGGTGTTCCTCGAGCAGTCATGGCCACCTCTTCAGATGTCCTACATTCAGTTCAACTCACTCTTTACTTGCTGTCAGTATCGGTTCGCGTAATATCAAGCACTTTGAGTGATTAGATGTAGAGGACAGCCGAAACAGAAGACATGTGTAATGTCATGTACGTTACGAATTATCGTCCGGGTAGAAATAAAAGCTGCATATAAGGATTAGTTGCAGTAGAGTTTTGTAACAATCAGAAAATTACCAACAACATTATTACAGGAAATATGGATACGAGGCATCGTAATTATTTATAAAGATATGATTATTGCGAATTTAGGCTACACAGTTTGTCTTGATGAGAGTTTCGTGTTTCACACGGAAGTATTTTGGAGTGGGAACCTCATGTGCAGTAGAACACATGATAACAGTTTGGCGCGCTTCTTATAGAACAGTAAGTTTATGTATGTGTACAATATGCAATTTCAAATGTTTACGGTATGTATGTTTCTTATACATGTTTTCTGTCATAGTTTCTCTTCAGTAGTTTCATCAATTGTATAGATACACGTACATTTATGGTTGAGTAATAATGTAAAGTGTCATGCATAGACAGTATAACGTTATACCGTTATATTTTGGTGACGCTTCATAATAACTTTCATTAATGAATCCGTAGCAAGCATTATAATGCATTAGTAGTTCATGCACATTCTAATATTAAAAAATATATAAATTATACATTTGCAACTATGATCTACTAATGACCTGTTATACATTATATAATCTATTAATGATTGATGACTCTGTTAATGTTAGACAAGTATTTCTGTTATGCATTGTAATATATTGTAATTTACATTTTTAAATATTGAAGTCATATTTTTTAAACCGTAATATAACAGAAAATGAAACATGTAAATAATTTTCAGTCACATTTTTTAAACAGCATATTGTAATTGTGCACATTTTTTGTGATCATTGCAGGTCTGTTATGTCCTGAATTAACGGTTAAATGTGGAGGAGCAGGTTTCTCAGGGGCACAGGCTGTCTCTTGCAGGGGGCGGGCTGTATTCCTTGTAAACCCTTGAGATATCTATCATTTTGCCAGCCCTGCCTCCATCCAGTCCTGCAGCGTTCTTGTAGGGCACCAACTTGCTATAGTTCTGAAAACTGTTTAAGACCTACTTTTGCATTTTATTCCTTCAGAAAATTTAGAAAAGATGCCAAGTCAATCATTGATTTCCCTGCCCAGCACCTCACAGTGACTGATATCAAGCAGTATCTCCGTTCCAAAGATATCCCTTTCTATGATGGCTACAGCTGCTTACATGCTCCTAGTATTTTTATGGAACCAGCACCTGAAGGGTCTGGAAAAGAGAATTACTCACTGTTCATCAATAAAACCACGGGACAGTTCCTGTGTAAGGAGACTTTAGTGGAGGGGAGCTGGGAGGACCTCCAGGATTGCATTGAGGTGATGTTGAATGAAGGTCAGACCTCCATCGGCCCTAATGTGCTGCTGGGGTTTCCTGAGAGCTTGGAGGAGCAAGAAGAAAGAGAGATGGAGATGAAGGAGGTGCAAAGAATATGGAGCAGCTCCATGCCATTTTCCGACCTCCTGGATGAGGAAGTGCAGCTCATTAAAACCATGTTTCAGATTGGTAAACTCACCAACGCCACTCTGAAGAGATTTGGTGTGAGGTTCTTCAAGCCCACCAAGAGTTTGGTGTTCCCCTGGTTTAGTGGACGTGACCCGTGTCTCCGGGGTGTTAAATTGCTTTCTGCTGCCATGAAAGGTGACGGACGTGTGGTCTACACCGAAGCGACGATTCCAAAAATCTCCAACTACCACAACCTCTTCGGCCTGCCTTTGATTGGAAGAAAGGACAGTGAGGTTGTGCTCACGGGACGTGAGGTAGACAGCATGGCGGTGAGTCAGGCTACTGGTCTTCCATCTTTGGCCTTGCCACGGGGTGTAAGCTGTCTGCCTCCGATCCTCCTGCCTTATCTGGAGCAATTCAAGAAAGTCACACTGTGGCTGGGAGGAGATATGCGCTCCTGGGAAGCCTCAAAAATATTCTCCAGGAAGCTTGGACTGAAACGCTCTTCTCTTATCCGGCCAGGGGACTTTCAGCCGTGCCCCAGTGAGGCACTGGCCCAGGGCAGGAA
Organism: Carassius gibelio; assembly: GCF_023724105.1. Classification (NCBI taxonomy): domain Eukaryota; kingdom Metazoa; phylum Chordata; class Actinopteri; order Cypriniformes; family Cyprinidae; genus Carassius; species Carassius gibelio. The sequence continues at coordinate 19,735,472 of NC_068382.1, read as the reverse complement.
CTTGGCACGAATTGTCAAGGCTTCAATCCCTGCTGCCCACAAGTCCATTGTGTCCTTCAAGCAGCTCAGGGAGGATGTGTATGGGGAACTGGTTAATGTGGAGCAGGTGGCTGGGATACATTGGTCTCGATTCCCTGAGCTTAATCGTATACTTAAAGGTCATCGCAAAGGGGAACTTACAGTTTTTACAGGTACAGCCAACATAGCCATATATATATATATATATATATATATATATATATATATATATATATATATATATATATATATATATATATATATATATATATATGATATCTTAATAAAAGTAATTGAATAGTATTTGTATCATGTTACATTATGTACAATTATATGAAATATAATAATATTATTGTGCAATGTGTAAAATTTATTATTTGCATAAATATTAAACTAGCAATAAATAATATAATATAATATAATGTAATATTTGTATTTCTTCTTGTGTGTGTATTTGTATGCAGGTCCAACAGGCAGTGGAAAGACCACCTTCATTAGCGAGTTTGCCCTAGATCTGTGCATACAGGGTGTCAACACATTATGGGGCAGCTTTGAAATCAACAATGTGCGCCTGGCCAAAATTATGCTGACCCAGTTTGCCAAGCAAAGACTCGAGGAGAACCTGGATCAATATGACATGTGGGCTGACAAGTTTGAGGACCTGCCTCTCTACTTTATGACCTTCCATGGACAGCAGAACATCAAGTAAATTATTGGCAGTTCTTGTATAAGAGCTAATACATTGTTTTATTGTAAATATATACTGTATATTGTATTGCCAGTCCTATGGCACTGTGATTTTTATTTTTCTGAGAATGTTATGTTTTTTTCTGTGAATTATGTAAGGCTTTGAAAAAATAATCAAATTACTTTTATATTTGCACCCTGCACAGGAATGTTTTGGATACCATGCAGCATGCCGTTTATCTGTATGACATCAGTCATGTGATCATTGATAACCTGCAGTTTATGATGGGCCAGGAGAACCTGTCTGTGGATAAGTAAGGCAACAATTTTAATTAGCTCATTATTATAGAGTTTCTGTGGTCCTGAAAAAGCTAGAAGTATTGGGGAAATTCAAAACTGTGGTTTCCAGGCTTGGAAAAGTATCAAATTATAAAATCTTGAATGGTCATGGAAATTCTGTAGTCAGTAATATTTCTTCTAGTAATACTCCGTTATTATTCTAGTTAGAGAGATTTCTACAAAAGGATTTCTTAAAGTGCCCCTATTATGCCCTTCTTAAGGTTCCTAATATTATTTTGGGAGTCTCCTACAATAGGTTTTCATGCATGCAAGGTCGAAAAACGTTTTCTTATAACATGTATTTAATCTCACCTAATTTTCCAGCGATTCTCGAAAGGATTCGTTTGAAGCAGTTCTAAGATGCAGTCTCTCGAAACTCCTCCTTTTCATAGACCTACTCTGCTCTGACTGGTCAGTTGGCCCAGTCTGTTGTGATTGGTCCACCGTGTATTGGTGAACGATACAGCCATTGTCATAGATCTGTATTTTGAACGCTTGCTAGAAAATATAAACCTCTATTATTTATCATACTAACAGGTTGTGATTCAGTGGAGCCAGCTGGTCCAAATAAACTGAGTACTGAACCATCTTGCAAGAGCAAGCAATTTGTGAATCCCACATTAAAAAAAGATTAGAGAAGCAGTCATCAATAAAATGATGGGAACACACACTCAAAAAAGATTGGGGTTTTACTGTTGTGAAATTTACGGTGCCCGTAAGGTAACTTGTTCGGTTTACTTAGTTTTGTCTTGGCAGCGAAATAATAACTCGGGAACGTGATAATATGTCGTGGCCACGAGATATTAATTTGTGGGAACGTCTTATTAACTCGTGGGAACGTCATATTATGTCGTGGCCACGAGATCATTTTGTCGAGGTAACGACATCCTTATGTCATGTCCTCGAGATGCTATGTTGAGGGAACAACATCCATTTCTCAAGTTTAATGCGTAAACAAACCTGCGTGACCATAGCAACCCGAGATTATCAGAGATGGATCCATTATTATTTTATCTTGAATTAAGTAATTATTATATTAACCATATGCTCTGGCTACCGGGCTGTATTACATGCCATTGTCAGCATTCAAATAAAGTTTATCATAAATAAATATTACATAAAGTGCATAATAAAATATAAAAACTTTTTTTATCCATAGTCTTTCCCCTGTAATATGTGTACATTATTATTATTATTAGCCTATTATTATTGGGTTTTTTTTCTTCGTTTATATTCTTTTTTTCTTTTTCTTTTTTTGCTTCAATTTGGTCTCTTTACTCAACATTATGAATACTTTTGTAAATAATAGCGTACAGTAAATGCTCAACAATAACATAAAATGTCATAATGTAAATGCATAAATTTATATGTAAAAATTATATAATAATTTCGTAATTCAAAATAAAATTTGAATGAATCGATCTCTGATAATCCCGGGTTGCTATGATCACACAGGTTTGTTTACACATTAAACTGTTCCCTCAACATAGCATCTCGAGGCCACGACATAAGGATGTCATTACCTCAACAAAATTATCTTGTGGCCACAACATATTATCACATTCCCACAAGTTATTATGTCGTGGCCATGACAAGACTAAGTAAACCGAACAAGTCACCTTACGGGCACCGTAGAATTTTAACCACTGGTTCTTTGCAACCGAAATGAAAACAAGTCTTAATCCAGAAGTGACAACACATATCTTCTTACATCTCTGTTCAATTTATCTTATTTTTCTGAGCAGCAGAGTAGCCTATTGATAATAAGAAGATGCTTTTATTTACTTGAGTCTAAGTGCGGATCAGAAAAGGCTTCAAATCTGCATATGAATACGTTGATATTTTTCTCCTAAGCACGTAAGCTTATTTTATTGCTGATTTTCTATGATGTTATTTAAAATTACTTTATATATTTAAAATTGTTTTTGCATTTTATTGGTGACATGGGAAGTGTGGGTTGTGGGGATATTGCTCATTATTATTATTTTTAACTCACTATCAATGCATACGAATATGCCTACTTTCATATATGTAGCTTGGACGCTTTTCAGCACTGAACTCATTGTCTTATGTCTTCCAGTTTGTATTTCCACAGGGTGAAAATAAGGTCGTGAAAATTTATGAATGAATCGCTTGTTTTAAAATTTTCCCGGTACAATGCACACGACAACTTTCGTTAACTAAAAATTTTCCTGATCATTTACTCACCCCACCCCCATGTCATCCAAGATGTCTTCTGTCTTCAGTCATAAAGAAATTAAAGTTGTGAGGAAAACATTCCAAGATTTTCCTCCATGTAATGGACTTCAGTGGTAGACATCGGGTTCCAAATTGCAGTTTCAATGGACTCTACACAATCCCAGCCGAAATTCATGCATTATGTAATCATGTTGGAAATGTCATAAGCAGTCAGCTCTTTGACTGTGAACTCCGGTCCAAAAAGGTAGGCTAGGGCAGAGCAAAAAACTCCATCCTTTAAGCAGTGATGCTATAGAATTATACAGAGTTACTGCAAAAACTGAAGTTCAAAGTCAGTATTCCAAAGATGGCTGCACATGACAGCTTACCGATTCTGTAATTTAGGGATCCTAAAATCTAGCCCAAGAGATCCACTTTCCTGCAGAGTTTAGCTCTAACCCTAATCAAACACCTATTTATTTTCTATATATTTCTTTATTTTAAAGTGGACCTATTATGCTTTATGTTATTTCACCTGTACTATGTAATATAGCTTTTTGTGCATGCAAATAATCTGCAGAGTTTAAAGGGAGTTAATTGTTTAAACAGAAAACATGTCTTAAACACCGTAGAATTTTAACCACTGGTTCTTTGCAACCGAAATGAAAACAAGTTTACTTTCACAGCACAGGACACGGGGTCTTCTTGATGTGATGTTAACCACACTAACAGGCTACAGTGTTTGAGGGCATTTGCAAATATGTTACCCCGTGACGTGTAGCCATTACAGAAGTGGGATTCGAATTACTGACAACTTGTTTAAGCTGTCAATTCTTTCTTTTGGGATTCAGTAAGTTTATTTATTATGCACTCAGCTTTACAACTTTGCAGATCGTTTACATTCACATAAAGCGACATTCCACACTGCATGAAAGGCAATATTTGAAATTGCATAATAGGGGCACTTTAAAAAGTGGTCTCATCCATATAGAGAGAGAAAGTGAGAGAACTGGATAACCAAATGTCTATTTATTCCTCAGGTTTGCAGTGCAAGACCACATCATTGGAGCCTTCAGGAAGTTTGCCACAAACAGCTGCTGTCATGTGACTTTAATTATCCACCCCCGGAAAGAAGAGGATGATAAAGAACTGCAGACAGCATCCATCTTTGGCACAGCCAAGGTTGGTAGATACAGACTGTGACTTCCTCAGCTGCAAATTTGAGATACAAATTTTTACATGTACATGTTTAGTTCCTATCTATAAGAAAATCGAATGTATGTATCTGTAAGAAGTCTAATGTATCACTTCCCCCATATCAGGCCAGTCAGGAGGCAGATAACGTGCTCATCCTTCAGGAGAAGAAATTGGTGACGTGTCCAGGCCGTAGGTCCCTTCAGGTGGCCAAGAACCGCTTCGATGGGGACGTGGGGATCTTTCCTTTAGAATTTAATAAAGCCTCGCTTACCTTCTCTGCGCCTGTGAAGGGAAAACAGAAGCTTCGTATGGTTAAAGTGGACAAGAATAACAGCACAGAGGAAATAGAGGAGACTGAACTCAAAGAAAAAAGTGAGAAAGCTCTCAAGCCTGCCAAAGCAAAGACCGCAAAGACAGTTAAGAGGTCAGCAACATTAAAAGATACTACAGATGGAGAAGGAAATAATCAGTAGTTCAAGGAATTCATTATTTGTACCTGAATACATGAAAATGTAATGCTGCAGTTTTACTACTAAATAAATTAATTAATGTTCATGTTAAGCGTTTTCTTCTTGCAAGGGAGCTGAATGCAATGTTTTGTATATCCACTTATGTTTTTTATTCACTAAAAATATGTACAAGTATTTGATGATTTAAAGAAGGCTTAAATATAGGGCATTTAAAGAGATGCCATACATTTCATCAATGCAAATACATTTAATAGATTGTGTCCAAAAATTACATGTGATCTGTTTCCGTTAGCGTTAGGGATTGTCATTATTACTGTTGGAGAAACGTGTCAAAAAAGCTATTTAAAGGAGGCTGTGAAAACTTTTAATAAAATGTTTTGTAGGATTTGTATCTTCTGCTTCCTTATGATGTGTGTATTTTGATTTCTGACAGTTGAATTTATTTTATTTTATTGAAATTGTCTTCTTAAATATACTTGAATGAATGGTAATTTAATACATTTCATCCATAATCACAAACAGCATGAAAAATTAAATCATCAGATTAAAATAGTTTATTCTAGCATTTGTGATTTACACTGGGTTTGTATTCAACAGGATTGTTAGATGCAATTTAGTTACCCCAAATAGTTACAAAGTGTGTGTGTGTGTGTGTGTGTGTGTGTGTGTGTGTGTGTACATGAAAATAAAGAAAATCAATTGACTGGAACTCAATAATTATCTAACCATTAAGACTATTAATGAATAAATATAGTATTGTAAGTGTTATATGTATAGTAAATAAGTAATTTATGAATAAACTTTAGTGAAAATACGACTGCCAAAGTTTAATCTGAAAGTGTAATACAATAAAACTAAAATTAAATGTTTTATTTGCAAATGCATGTTTTGAAATCATTAAAATGGGCTCTTCTTCTAAAATAACGCTCTCAGGCAATACTTTTTCGGGCAATGTTATTTGATAAAATATATAACCTTATTTTTATTTATTTTTTATGTCTGTGAATTTTATTATAATTTGATACGTAAATCGAGTTTTTAATGACGTCTCATTGTTATTTGCCTTGTTTATCATTACTATGTTTGAGCAGGACTTTGACGCACTGCCGCGTTATGAGACACGTGTATGGATCAGGAACCTTGTGTGTAGGAAGTATCTGAGCCTGAATTGCTGGTTTCTGTTCCTTTACAAAAACTCCGTGGATTAAAGCTAATTTATTAAACTTTTATTCATTGATCGCTATAAATTATTTGCTCTAAGCTGTATGGCCTCATCTTTCGGAAGTCTGACGACACTTTTAATTACTTTTTTGGGGGGGAGTAACGTTAACTGAAAAATTGCTCCACAATGGCCAACATTTGTCCAATTAAAAATGTTGCAGATTTGGTTTCTGAAGCTCGTCGTGTGTACCGGGAAACATTTGACGGAGATGATGCACATGTTGCAGTTTGCGCTCCTGGACGTGTGAATTTAATCGGAGAACACACAGATTATAATGAAGGATTTGTTCTCCCAATGGTAATTACACTTTTTGACATTATTAAATCCCATCAGTCAGCAAGTGTTGGTAAACACTTGTAAAAAAGAAAAAAAAGGCATAAATATGTTGTAAATTATGTATTATATTTGTTTGTGTGTGTGCATATTAGAGACTCTTTTAACATAAAGTAGCGAACGAATCAATCTTTTGAATCGACTCTTAGAAATGAATCAGTTGAACTTGAAACGATTCACAAAACAGGTAGTATTTTTTTTAAACATGATACTTTTTTCTGTCAGGAGATTGAATTAATAAGTAAATTAATTTTAGTATTCTATAGTGTAAAGGAAAATTATAATTGTCATAAACGATTTTATGAATCATGAAAGTAACAAACTGAACCAAAAAAAAAAAAAAAAAGTAATCTGGGGCCAAAATGTATCACATATTCACATATGCTTTATGATAAATGCTTTATAAACTTTTGATGGAGTTATTATGTCATGACATAATATACTGTAAGCTGCATTATTATTAGCCATTATTATTCAGTAATTTGATTTAAACCATTTGAAAGAACCAATTCCTGTAAATGAATCAACCTTACCAGCACTAATGCAAAGTGACTCAATGTTACTTCAGTTATATATATTATATTATATTATATTTTCTATTATAGATAGTAGATTGCAGACGTTGCCAAGTTACACACTTCCATCTCTCCTTATAAATGGGAATTAATGAAATGAACAAGCAGATTTTCTTCTCAGATCAAAAGACACTGCAATAATGCACTGACAGTCTGAGTTATAATGTTTGTTTGAATGATTGCAGGCCCTGCCGATGGTGACCGTTATAGTGGGCAGCAAAACTTCTGGCCAGAAGTGCTGTGTTGTAACTCAGACGGAAGCTGCTGATGAGCCCAGGGTGGTGCACTTTGATCTCCCAAATGAACTGACCCCACTTTTAAGAGGGCAGCCAAACTGGGCCAATTATGTAAAGGGAGTTGTACAGCACTACAGAGGTAATCTTTTGCCATCATTTTTGTCTATCTGGCAAAAAAGGGAAGTAATGAGGAAGTATACACTTAGTCTCTAGCACGAAATGTGACCCCAGGGACCCATGCTGAGAACTTGTCTTTGGAATAACTCTTTAATGCAGTGTTTCCAATAACTTAACTTGCAAAACATACAGAATAGTTCCTGAGAAAGTACACTGTCTTCTTACTCTAAAAGTAAACATAGTTTGAATATATACTTTTATGGAGTACATATTAATCTCATGCATGTATTAGCTTTCACAAATGGCCAAAGCTTCTGTTTCCACAGCTCGACCCATCCCTGGCTTCAGAGCTGTAATAGCCAGTAGTGTGCCACTAGGAGGTGGACTGTCCAGCTCAGCTTCACTTGAAGTGGCTGTGTACACATTCCTGCAGCAGTTGTGTCCAGGTAGGAGCTTCTTCTGTCCGTCACACTCATTTTAAATGGTCTTGGCCTTTTTATTAGATACCCCTATCCACCTTATTTTTAATAAAAGGAGAAGCACAGCCATATACCATATACAGCCATATGTAACTCGAATGTGCAAGGCTTCTGGTGTCATTGACTTCCAGCTTTTTTAGCTGTCCAAAAAACCTGTTATGCTATTTGACATTGCAAACTGGTATTTCTTATAATAATAATTCAATGTATTGTTGTAATAATAAACAAAGTGGTTTGTAGTGTAAATAGTTATACTGCACTTTGTTATTCTTCTAGTTATTTACCTATAGTGGTTAATGAATTTGTAGTCTCACACATTCACAAAAAAAAGCCTATTTTAAAAATAAAAGTACCAAGTAAAAGTACTAATGGAACAGCAATAAGGAGTTCTTTAAATGCATATAACACTCCATTGCTTACATATTTGGTAATCTGTGAATAATGTGTTTATATTTTCGTTTTTTATTTTTTTTATTATTGTTTTACATTTTTTATTCTATTCAGTTACACTACTGTTCAAACATTTGGGGTCAGTGAGATTTTTTGTTCTTTTATTGAGCAAGAATGCACTGAATCGATGAAAAATGACAGTAAAGGCATTTATAATGTTACAAAATATGTAAATAAATAAAAGGTCCAATATTTTTTTTAAATTCTCTATTAATCAAAGAATCTTAAAAAAAATGTATCACAGTTCCATGAAAATATTAGCAGCAAAACAATTTCTGAAGAGTCATGTGACATCTGAAAATTACATTTTAAAGTATATTAAAATGGAAAACAGTTCTTTCCAATTGTAATTTTGTGTATAAAGATGTGTATAGTAGTTAATAGTTTCATGGACTTTAAAAGAAAACCCAAGAACTAACCTTCTAATGTTTTCTGGCCGTCCACAGACGATGGGGATCAGGTAGCGAAGGCAGTGGCCTGTCAGCAGGCTGAACACACTCATGCTGCTGTGCCCTGTGGCATCATGGACCAGTTTGTGTCCGTTTTGGGTAAAGAGGGCCACGCTTTGCTCATTGACTGCAGTTAAGTAGATTTGCCAATTCAAATTCTTCTATCCAATTAGAATTAATCGATTATACTAATTTGTATGCACAAAAAGACTATCAAAAATGTATTTATAATGTTAAATGTTAACTTTTTAGATCTTTGGAGGCCACTGCTGTCCCTTTGGCTGACCCTGGACTTGTAATCCTGATCACTAATTCCAATGTTAGACATTCACTCACAGGAAGCGAGTATCCTACCAGACGAAAACAATGTGAGGAGGCAGCAGCCCTTTTGGGCAAGAAAAGTCTAAGAGAGGCTACTTTGCAAGATTTGGAGGGTAAGAAGAACAGAAAGATTTTAGGCGGATACCATAATGTAAGTCTTTAATCGAGGTCATTTCATTATAAAAACACTCAATTTATTCCTAGCTGCCAAGGATCGATTGGAGGGTGTGACATACCGTAGGGCACGTCATGTGATCGAGGAGATTGAGCGCACAGCGCAAGCTGCCGAGGCACTGAAGAGAGGGGATTACAAAGAGTTTGGGAGGCTGATGGTGGAGAGCCACAATTCTCTTAGGTAAACATCTATAATCGAAGCAAGATTATTATGTTGGAAGTCTTACAGAAGTCAACTCCTTTTAAACATTCCAGGATTAGAAGTGCTTTTCAGTGCCTGAATTGTTATTTGCTCAACCCATTTATTAAATAGGTGGGGTTAACTGTCAGTTAAATGGATTTTAATTATGCATTCTTTGTCTGGGGTTAATATTGTTTGTTTTAGGGACAATTACGAGGTCAGCTGTCCAGAATTGGATGAGCTGGTGGCAGCAGCATTGGAGGTGGATGGAGTGTTTGGGAGTCGGATGACGGGGGGAGGTTTCGGTGGATGCACAGTTACTTTGCTTCAGGCTCATGCCACGGAGAGAGCAGTCGAACACATTCAGGTTTTTACAAGTTTAACATCCTCTGTGCATCTGTGTATGGCAATTCATCCAAAGATGTGTCTGAACTGACTGAGCATTCTGGATGCTTTAGAAATATTATTATTTCTTC